>NC_142317.1:27616428-27917500 GCF_054855325.1 Carica papaya
AGTAGAAAGGCTGTCGTCTTGCCTTCACCTTCTTTATTATTGTCGTTCATTTAATCTCTCTATTGTTGTCGCTTCACCTTCGCCTCTCTATTGTAAATCAATTCAAGTCTTAATTTCCAACATTAAATAAAGTTTAATTGTCCAACATCCTCCCTTAAATTGATTTAACTAATCCCAACATCTTCTTTAACTTGATAAATATATCTGCTTTAAATGGCTTTGTGAAAATATATGTAATTTGATCTTCAGATGCATAGTACTCGACCACAATCTCTTTATCTTTTAAGTCACAAATGTAATGATGTTTGATGTCAATATGTTTGCTACGACTATGAAACACTGGTCTTCTTATCATTTATAAAGAAAATATAATCTAGTTTAAAATTCATACCAAGGATTAAAAAATGAAATCCAATCGAATCCAAAATTCACATCCATAATTAAAAATTATTATCTAATCCGATCAAAAATTCATATCCAAAATTAACTTTATGTTTAAATTTATGGTTAATATTCTTATTTAACACCTTCTAGATATGAAGATGTTAGTTCTATAAATAAGTTTAATTTCAAGTCAACTCAAACATAACGATAATACAAATTGAATAGTTTTTAAAATAGTTAGATATGGGAAGACTTCTCTGAATGTAGAATTCGTTGCTTTCATTATGATCAACTCATATGAGTTTTAGTCATCAAGTTGAGTACAGAGTACAACTATTTTTTTAAGAAGTCATGTTTAGTTCTTTTTTGTGTCCGTTTAAACACGTATTTGGGTTACAACTCTAATGTTATTGTATTATTTGACTCACTTGAAAATTCCGTTGACTCTCTGTCTACAAAAATCATTGCGGCCATGTTATGTTCTCCTATGATCATGTTGATTTTACAAATAATGTAAGGACCCAGAACTAGAAGAAAAATAAATTCATAAATTTAATGCGGAAGCGATTAATAGAGTTAGGGTTTACATTCCTTAAACAATAATTTAGAATGCCCAATAGGACTATGAAAATATCCCTTCTAAAAGATAAACGGTAATTAAAGAAATGAAATGAAAAGCGAATAACTAAACATCATAGGACAACCTTCACTACCACTTGAAGGGAGTCTGGATAGTGAACTACTCACAACCCTCTTACTGATCGGGATCTGGATCTTGGTTCTCTTGATATGAAATAGTTAATGAAATGGTGAGCTACACAAGCCCAATAAGAATATCACACTAATCACATATACGAAAAACTGAAGATTGGTAAAAATCATAAGATAACTAATTGAGCACTTAATTTGAGTAAATTTATTTAATATAAAGAAGATCGTTTATTAAGAACTTACTGTAACAAGTTTTCCAAAACAACCTATGAATACTCATATCCATATCACTCTTCAGTTTCACACATAAGAGAACAAGAAACAATAACTTTTCTTCCTTACTTGCTTACTGGTACCCCAGGGGGTCCATAGGGGTGTCTCCCCTACTCGTGAACCCAATAACCAATTTTAACAATTAACCGACTGTCCCCATATCTTGTCTGGTAATGTGTGCCAAACATTCCATTGTCTTGATACCCCGTCCGGTATAAGGGTGAATCATATCTCTTAAACCTTTCCAGTAAGGAACTTTGCAGCTCCGTCTGACTGAGGTAACATTCATGGTAGGGTTCCCTATGCATCGGGCCTGTCTACTTTTTTCTTGGATTCCCAGTAGGTCTTTCACATATAAATTTTCATCAATAAACAACCAACAATACATACCAATATCTCATATCACATTCATAGATTAATTGAACTACATTCATGCTGATGGTATATAGCCAAAATAACTAGATAAGTCGATAAAACCATTAAAACTATAAATTAAGAACATGTACTGTATGAAAATCAAGCAAGTAGGATAGTACAGAAAAATAAATAGAAAATCAAGACAATTGGGAACTTACCAGTTTCGACTCCACTAGTAACTTATAATTATTTTTACAGTTTTCTAAATTTTCACAAAATATAAAATTATACATTGTTAAGTCTCAATTTACTGTAATGGAGAAAAAAGTGAGGGATCCTTACCCGAATCAGCGTTTCGAGATGTTGAGCTATCTACTATGCCTCCTAACAGGTAGCGGGTTCCTTGACTTTTTTTTGTGGAATTCATAACACTCATCACACACCTAAAAATACCCTAAAAATGCAAAATCAGTGTCCAAAACACTTTTTAGCCAATTTTGGGGTTCTGGCATGGCGCCTCCGCCCACAATGGTGGTTCACCCCGGCCTAACCGATTTTGGCCAGTTTTGGCTGGGTGTGACTAGTTTTGGTCATATTCCTTATAGAAAAACATGTTAGAGGCCTCAGTTGGCTGTAAAATCTCAAAGAAAATCAAACCTACAAGCAGGGGACCTCTGGGTGCATCGGCTCCACCGGTCCTCCTTCACAGTTGAGCTTCTTTCTTGGACTACCCTGCATAGAAAAGGACGGTGAGCAAAATGATTGAAAAATCACATGAAATAGGAATCGAGAAAGGGCTCATCAAAGGGGTTTTGGGGTTTTAGCCGCGGCTGCTCTGTCGGGCTTCGCACGCAGTTTCTGGCTCACCCATCGTTCTTCTTACTTCGATTTGGCCACAATGGTACGTGAAATCAAATTCTAAATGGTTAGGGAAAAATTTTACCTTTTTTGGCGATCAGCGGTGGCTCTGGTGCTGCAGCGGTCGACGGTCGGCCTCCTTCTACGGCATCTGGTTCTTCTTCTCCAGTGGGGGCTGATGGATAGGGTTTAGATTTCTGTGTGATGCAAAGTATTTATAACAATTATGCATTGATCTGGATCATCCATCATGATCCATCTCATCCGTCAGATCGCGGCTAAGGTAAAAATGGATCCAGGCCGTCCACGCACGCAAATCGCTGGTGCGGCCTCCTGCGTGGCACCAACGTTAGTGCGCCTTGCCATGCGGCGCACTCCAGTTCGTCAAGGTTGCTGACTGGGCGGTCTTACGTGGCCGAACTTTCTTTATTTGTACTTTAACTCCCTGTTTTTAATTTTTCTTTCAAAAACACCTCCCGAACTCAAATTTTGCCCCCCTCTTCCCAAAATTATTTTTAATTTCATCCTTAATTCATATTTTTTCTCAAAAATTCAATCAAATTAAAATAAAATATTTTTTTAATTATTTATATATATATTCCATAACTCATAAAATTATCCCAGGTAAATTTTCGGGCCCAAGTGTTACAAATAATCAATGTCAATGCATTGATGATGCTATTTTTAACGATGGATTTAAACCTTCACCCTTTCCAAAAGTTTACCTTGCAATGGAGAAAGTGGAGAAAGGGATTAGGACTTCAAATTTATACATCATATTGACCTATTTAAAGTTATATATAGTTAAAATTTTAAACTAATAAAATTGTCTTTATTTGGATCCAATTCTGATTTATGCATCAACATGAACACTTTTTCTATTATGCAATCATAATTAATTCCATTAATGTTGTTCAAATTTAGCAAGTTAAACTGCAAAATAACAAAACATAAAAAAGAAGTCCACCACATTTGCCCCTTTCCTAATGTAAAATCAAGAATTTTTCTTATTATCGTGTTATTCTTACAACTTATGTAACGACCTCGGAAATTTATAATGAAATATGTGCATTAAAAATTGTCAAATGCGGAAGCGTAATAAAAATTTTGATTAACATCCCTTACACAAAAACAAAAAACGTGCTCAAAATATAAAAGAACAAACTAACTAAAAAAGATACTCGAAAATAAGAACTATAAAAATAACTACGGAGTCTTTAGGCGTCCCCTTCACTGTCTTCCTGCGGAACGGGCTCGGAAACAATGTCTTCCTGATCTGAAATGGTTAAATAAGGAATGAGCTACACAAGCCCAGTAAAGACATCACACTATCTCACTGCCACGGAGGTAAAGGTGGGTAGAAAACACAAAAAAGACCAATGAAGCATAATTTATAATAAACTCGTTTATTAACATAAAAACCTTTACTGTCCACTTATCTCGGTGAGATCCATAAAACAACATATGAAAGTAATAACATTATCATCATCATGAAATCATATGAACTGTATGACATAATACTTATCACGCCTTTACATTTCAATCGTTAAACAACACATTTTCCTCATTTACCAGCCTACTAGTATCCATGGGGATCCATAGGGGTCCCGCTACCCGTGAACCCTTAACATTTGTAACCTGATTCCAGAGCCATCCCCATACCCCGTCCGGTATGGGCACCAAAACCATGAACCTCAATACCCCGTCCGGTATGAGGGTGAAACAGGCCGTCCCCATACCCTGTCCGATATGGGCGCCAAAACACAGAAAGTCTTCATACCCCGTCCGGTATGAGAGACCACGTTCCCGGTAGAGTTCCCTACGGACCCGGTCCGTCCACCATCTTCCAGGATATCTAGTCAGGCTATCCACATCATTCATTTATCAATTCACATAACTTTTTTGCCCTTTTTCTTGGTTTCTTCATCCAAACACACACAACATATAAACCAGCAATGGACACCAAATAAGACAATACAGTACCGGGTTCACCATAATACAAATTATAATAAAAGAAACCATGATTCATGCATACGAGACCATAATATAATTACATCAAACATCATACTGCATTTAATACTGAAAATTAGATCAAACAATAACATATCAACATCGTATCAAACTCGGACTCGATTGGCAACCTTAATCAATTATACATTTATAAAGTCACACAGTACAGTTTAATTATTTATTTAGCTTTAATACCGTGATAGAAAATAGGGTGAGGGGTCCTTACTTGTTTCGGGGTCTGAATACGGCTCTACAGTGCGCCTACAAGCTGTCCCTAATTTTTCCTGAATTTTTATTGGGAAACTGAAACGCACTACTGGTACTTGCACGTGTACCAAAAAATCCCAAATTAGACCTAGGGCCCCTTTTGGCCAATATCGCAATTCGGGTTGGCTGTTTTCGGCCGAATTCGGCCACGCTTGCATCGGTCCCTGCCATAGAACAACCCTAGGGCCCTCAGTGGGCCGAATAATCACGAAAAACTAAAACTTACCGGTGGCGGTGCTCTCGGGTGTGGCAGCTCCTCTGACGTGAGTCGCGTTTTGATGTTTTGCTCTGATCAACCTGTAGAGAAAAGAACGGTGATCACAGTGGTATAAAATTTGCATCAAATGGAGGCCGAGAAGGGCCTCATCAGAGGCAAAAACTGAGGAGGGTCGCGGCGGCGCCGCTGGGTTTCTGCTGGGTTTTTAAGCCGTTTGGCCGTTGGTTTGGCTCTAGTTTGGCCATAGGCGGACTCAGCGTCAAAAAATGAGTGAGAGGGAGAAAATTTACCTCGATCAGCGGTCAGAAACTTCCCCGGTGCGGCGGCGGGTGGCGGCAGCCAGCTCCTCTGGCGTCTGGTTCTTCTTCTCCAGCGAGCACTGGCGGCTAGGGTTTCTTTGGTCAGGTGTGGGTGGGGGTATTTATACCCTTTGCCTTTTAATCTCAACCGTCCATCAAGATTAAATCTGGATCGTTCGATCGCGATTTAATTGGGATTAAATCTGGGCCGTTCATCGCAATGCAATCTGGGCCGTCCGTGCGCGAGGGAATGGATTTGGGCCATCCGATCGCGCGCACGCGGATCGCCCACGTGGCCCATCCCCTGGTCAGCGTTTTCTTGCCACGCGGCGCGTCCTGGTTGGCCGGGGCTGCTGACCGGGCCGCTGACGTGGCTGCTGACGTGGTGCTGACGTAGCACAACTTTTCTAAATTGTGCTTTGACCCTCGGTTTTTGATTTTCTTTTCAAAAACACCCCCAGAATCCAAATTTTCACCCCTCTTTCCCAAAATTAATTTCAATTAAATCCAAATAATATTTTTACCCAATTTTATCATTATTATTATTTTTATTTTCGTTAAATTAAATCAAATTAAATTAAATTTAATAAAAAAAATCAAATAAAATTCCAATAATTACAAAATAAAATAAATTGAAAAAATAATAATAATAATAATAATAATATACTTGGGGTGTTACAATTTATGTTTCATATGCATTTTTATTTTGACTTCTGACACATTCAAGAAAATATGTCCTTAATTACAACCCTTTGACATTGTTAAAACTATTGATCAAAATTTTACTAAATTATAAACAAGTTAATGTTTGATTTAAAATTTTGATTAATTGAAGTATTATTAAAGTTTGCTACAATATTGATAATTATGAGAATGAAAAATTTTAATTCTTTAAAAGACCTAACTATGTTCTTGTATGAGTTTCATCTTACGTAGTTTTTATTATTTTCTCACCACCTAAATTACAGAAAGCCATGCACATGTTTGGTGCAATATTTTATAAAACTGTTGGTGTCGATTTTGATGGGAAAATAATAAAAGGACATTATTGACCATCATTATGATCTTACATTGATATTTCAACCATTATTATCGAATGCATAGACATAAGGAAACCTTAACTTGTACTTTGTGTTAATACCTATGAGGTTTTTTGTTATCTTGTATTCTTAGTTAGTTACATGAATAAAGATAATTTGATAGTAAAGATAAGAACTCATAGTTTGACTTAATTGCTTCAAATAAAACCTAGCAATAAGAATTACATTGGCTAATACAATTCAAGCACCATATGGTGCATATATATTATAGTTGCCAAAAAGGAATCTTCATTGAGCTTTTGAAATATTTTTTCAATTCTCTTAAAGCCACTGATAATAACATTACAATTTTCTACTATATAGTCATTTGATATATATTAGGATCATTAAATTTTGTTGTTAAATCTAATTTAAGAACTTGAATAGGATGTAGAATTATGACATTTATTTGGGAATTTATAGAATTAATTCTTATAGTTGGGTGACATAAAACATAGTATCATTTAGGATTTCACTGTAAGTATAAAAAACACTGCATTTCTCTTGTCTCAATTTGATTGAAATTTTAGTTGTCACACAAAACTTCATTCTTGGATATTTTCAATTTGACACTACCATGATTTGAGCCACTTAATTTGTGTTTTGATATTAACCAAAAAAACTTTATTGAGGCTATTTTCATTTGGGTTTGCATCTAATATCTACATATAATATAAGGTTTTTAGCTATATTGATGATCATTTAATTCTAATATGTGGTTTAATCCAACTAAAATAAAAAAGTCACAGTCAAATTATTAAGTAGAATGAGAATTTAAAAGTGACTTGTTTCGGAGCAATGACTTGGACCATAGAAAGATTTAGCGTAAGTTTAAATGGACCCATGCCTTTAAAGAACGATTTTTTCTTATAATTAGTGGTACAATGACTTTCAGAATGTTTAAATGTATTTTATGTGAAATTTTTAAATGTATTATCATTGAGAAAATTAAATACAAAAATTATAAAGAAACGGAGAAAAAATGTAGAAAACTAATACTAATTTTTTTGGATACTATATCTCTGAGTAATTATAGCACTAGACAGAAATTATTCAAGTTTAAACTGATCCATGCCTGTAAAGAACAATTTTTTATTATAATTAGTCGTACAATGAGTTTCAGAATGTTTAAATGCATTTTATGTGAAATTTTTAAGCATATTATCATTAAGAAAGTTAAATACAAAACTCATAAAGAAAGGAGAAAAAAATATAGAAAACTAATACTAAATTTTTTGGATACTATATCTCTGAGTAATTATAGCACCAGACATAAATTAATTATGTGATTGATATGACCAATTTTATAAATATCTTTCTTAACAAGTCTAGTTCTTAGCTGAAACTTGAGGATTAGAAGGATAAGATAAGTGAAATGAGGTTTTTTGCTCTTTTTTTCTCTACGCTTTTCGGCAACTCCATAGAGTCAAGGTTAAGCCTGTTAGCTTCACTATTTATACGCAAACCATGTTTACCACAACCTATTTAATATTGTCAAAGACATCAAGAATGAGTAACCCCTACCCTCATTTACAAGTCTACTAAATAGGGTCCTCACCTACAGATGAAACCATTTATTCTTAATTCACAAACATAAATTATGTTTAATTTGAAAAGTCATAAGTAGGTGAATTTTCACAAAAAATTTTTGCAATAATTTTAATATCTTCAAAAATATTATTTCGTGTTGAATAAAAAAGAATTGTTTCAATTCTTTTTCTCTATTTTATTTTTTATTTATTTTGATTTTTATCTTTTTCTTCTATGGTGTCATGATTTTTTATAATTGAGAAAATCTTTAATGATTTAAACTCTCATTGTTGTCTATTTAATTAAATATTTTATAATATTATAGTTCATAACTTTTTATTGAAATGAGAAAGAAAAAACTTCAATTTTTTCGAATTACTTATCTCCTTTCAAAAAAAAAATGAACAAACTCATATACGAATATATATATATGATATTTTGTGTTCAAAATTCTTTTTATTAACCTAATTAAATCTATTTCATAAAATCCATTTGAGATATCCATTTGAGATATTTTTCTATCTCTAGATATATCTTATTTTATTCACTTCCTTTAACTCTTTCTTATAGTTACCACTTATAAAGAAAATATAATCAATCCAAAATTAATATTCAAAGTTAAAAGTATAATCCAATTCAATCCAAAATTCATATCCATAATTAAAAAATATAATCCAATCCAATCAAAAATTCATATCCAAAATTAATTTTATATAACAACTATTTTTTTTTTGTAATTCATGCTTAGTTCTTATTTATGTACGTTTAAACACATTATTGGGTTATAATTATAATATTAATGTATTATTTTATTGATCTAAAAATTCCATCAATTCTTTGTACATAGGTACCATATTAAGAACTGACGGAGCTTGTTTAAGCAATAAATATTGTGGCCATGTTAAGTGCTCCTATGGTCACGTTCATTGCAAAAATAATCAATGCCAATGCATTGATGATGATACTTTAAACAATGGATTTAAACCTTCACCCTATCCAAAAGGTTCTCCTTCAAGTGGAGAAGGTAGAGAAAAGCATTAGGACTTCAAATTTATACATCATAATAATGTTATATACAGTTAAATCTTTAAACTAATAAAATTATGTCTTTTTTTGGATCTAATTCAGACATATGCATCGACATGAATATTTTCACTATTCTGAAATGAAAATTAATTCCATCAATCTGGTTTAAATTTATCAGGTTAATCTACAAAATAACAAAACATAAAAAACAAGTCCACCACATTTGCCCCTTTTATGATGTAAACACAATAAATTTTCTTATTATCATGTTATTCTTACAACTTATGTTTGATACACATTTTTATTTTAACTTTCGAGCCATTCAAAATATTGTATTCTTAAATACAACCCTTTAACACTACTGAAACTATTAGTCAAAATTTTATTAGATTATAAACAAATTAATGTTTGATTTAAAATTTTGATTAATCGAAGTATGTAAAGTTTGCTAAAATATCGATAATTATGGGAATGGAAAATTTCCATTCTTTAAAGGTCCTAACTAAGTTTTTGTGTGGTTGTCAAATTATGAAATTTGGATTATTTTCTCACCACTTGAAATACAGAAAGGCTGTGCACATCTTTGGTGCAATATTTTATAAAAGTGTTGTCCATTTTGATAGGTAAATAAGCAAAGGAAATTATTTACCATTGTTAACTCCTGCACTGACATTTCAATTGTATTACCCAAATACATCAACATAAGGAGACGGTAACTTGTAATTTGTTTAATAGCTATGAATAAAGATAATTTGATAGCAAAGACAAGTACTAATAATCGCACTTAATTACTTCCAATAAAACATAGCAAAAATCACTACTTTGACTAACACCATTCAAGCACCATATGGACCACATATATTTTAGTCACCAAAAAGGAATATTCATTAAGCTTTTGAAATATTTTTTCAATTCTCTTAAAACCGTTGACATTGACACCTCACTTTTTTACTATATATTCTTTTGATATGAATTAGTATAATTAAATTTTTTTGCTAATCTGAACTAAAGAAATTCAACTAGAACTTTGAATTAAAACATTTATTTGGGATTTTACAAAATTAATTATTGTAGTTGGGTGACATACAACATAGTATCTTTTAGGATTTTACATTAAGTATAAAAATATTGCATTTCTCTTGTCTCCATTTGATTAAAATTTTAGTTGTCACACAAAGCTTCATTCTTGGGTATGTTCAATTTGACACTAGTATGATTTGAGCCACTTAAGTTGTGTTTTGGTATTTGTTAAAAAATTAGGATTAACTTTAATGTGGAAGCAATAGGACAAGATGCTTGCTTTTCTGCTCACAATCCTTAATATTTGATGTTTTTCATTTTCTCTCAGATATTACTAGAGTTCTGGATAATCTTCATACCCCAAGTTTGTTTATGATTTAACTCAACATGAGAGAGAGAATGGTAATATTTTTCTTTCTGAATGTTGTATGCTTTCTTAAGTCAACAAAAACTATTTTTTCTTCCTTATATACTCACCAAGAGTCATATCTTTTTACAAAAAGGATTTTTCTCTTATGGACTCATGAAGGGTTGTGTCTTTTTAAAATGGGTGTTATGGAAATTTCAAATTTTATATTGTTAATTTCAGCAATTAAGTGGATGACCCAC
This sequence comes from Carica papaya, assembly GCF_054855325.1. NCBI lineage: Eukaryota > Viridiplantae > Streptophyta > Magnoliopsida > Brassicales > Caricaceae > Carica > Carica papaya. The sequence goes on from NC_142317.1 coordinate 27,627,069, forward strand.
TAATCTAGTGTTTATTTTCTCATCCACTTATAATGGTTGAAGCCAACTTAAAGGATACCCAAAATAATATATTACCATTATAAAAGAAAAGGTACCTTGATGGAGTGGGTAACTTTAATATAAATTATAGAATTATTGTATTTTATGGGTGTTAATTTATAATAATAGAAACAGTCAACACATTCAATTACCTTGAATGTGCTTTGACCTCTCATCTCATCTATGAAAAGAGTACAAATTCCTCTTTCAAGGTGTCTTCCATCAACTAAAATTATAAAGATTTTTTCATAATAGTTAGATAGAGAGAAAAAGTGAGTCAGAGAATTAAGGTCATCTCCAAAGTGTCTCTCAATCACGCTATGACTGCATCATCTTAGAACGGTATGTATCTCTAACTTTCGGCTGTCTTTTTTTTCTTAAGATATATTAAATTCAATAAAAAGATAATTTTCGCATAAAAGCTTCTTACATTTGGTATTACAGCGGGGTTGGATTCACACATCTTAGAATTCTACTAACAGTTTATACCATTATTAACAATTTATACATATATATATGATTACACTAACATTATATATATATATATATTATACTAACAGTTTATATTTATATATATACTTTTATACTAACAATTTATATATATATTATTACTCTAATAATTTATTTATATACTATTGTATTAACAGTATATATATATATATATATATATATATTATTGCTCTAATAGTTTATTTATATATTATTGTATTAACAGTATATATATTATTGCTCTAACAGTTTATTTATATATTATTGTATTAATAGTATATATATATTATTGCATTAAAAATTTATATATATATTATTACACTAACATTTTATATATATATATCTATTACACTAAATTTTATATATATATATGTTAATTAATTTCATAAATGTAAATATATATGTATATTTTATATAAATAATGATTTCGTAGTTTTATGACTTAAGATTTATTAACATGACGAGTTACTAAAATAACCCAAGTTGATGAGTCTTATGTTAATTAAACTACATTAAAGAATTAAGGGAGACTTATGAAGGAATGATATATATATTTTTTATAATTATAAGATTGATACTAACCTAAAGGACAATCACTTTCTACTAATTATGAACTAATAGTTTATTTTGTAGTTATTTAGATGGATACCCAAAGATAACATGTAAATAATACAAAATATTAAATATTTTAAGCCTCTTTGAGTGAACACTAGATATGCTAACATTTTGTCCAAAGAAAAAACTATAGTGATATCAATAGTTCATCATTTATACATTTAATATTATAAATATACTTGAGGTCTTACTGTGAGCATTGTTCTATTTTTTACAGTTTCCACTTCACTTTATTCCTTTGCATCTTGAATGACAACTTTTGATTGGTCAAATTTTGTAGAGTGGTATGAAAGGGTCCAATTTTCATTGGAGTTATTAGATCTTGATCTGGCTTTGATAATTGAAAAACCTCCTGAAGCTACTGATGATAGCACTGTAGACCAGAAGGAACAATTCAAAGCCTGGACAAGGTCAAACAAACTCAGTCTTATATTTATGAGAATGACCATTGCCGCTAACACCAAAACTTCCCTCCCTCAAACTTAGATAACCTTATAATTTCTGAAATCTACGGAGGAGTATTTCAAATGTGCCGATAAGTCTCTTATAGGCACATTGATGGTTGAATTGACCACCATGAAATATAATGGTCAGAAAGGAATTCAACAACACATTTTGAACATGGCTGAAAAGGCTGCAAAACTTAAGGCATTGGGCATGAACATGGATGAGTCATTCTTATTTCAATTTGTCCTTAACTCACTTCCTTCGCAGTTTACTCCATTCAAAATTCACTATAACACTAATAATGAACAGTGAAATGTGAATGAGCTTACTAGCAAGTGTATTCAAGAGGAGATGAGATTAAAGCAAGATGGACATAACTTTGTCCTTGCAGTTACTCATGGAGTTATGAAGAATAAAGGAAAATCTAAAAAAGTAAAGAACATTCCACCAAAGAAATAGAGTGATGATGGAAAATTTACTCTGAATTGCTACTTTTGTGGCAAGAAAGGTCATGTGAAAAAAGAATGTAATAAGCGTAAGGCTTGGTTCAAAAAGAGAGGTAATCTTTCTTTTGTATGTTGTGAATCAAATCTTGTCGAGGTTCCTTCTAATACTTGGTGGATTGATTCTGGAGCCATAACTCATTTTATAATTTAATGTAGGGACTCCTTATAACCCGAAAACCGAAAGAAAGTAAAAAGTTCCTCTATATGGGAAACCATCTAAAAATAAAAGTGGTTGCTGTAACTACCTATCACTTGCTAGTAAAGACTGGTCATCAGATGGATCTTTTGAACACTTTTTATGTTCCTTCAATTTCTAGAAATTTAATTTCATTATCCAAATTAGATGTTATTGGATATTCAGTTTATTTTTGTTATGGAAAAGTAAGTTTAGTGTTTAATTTAATGACAATTAGTTCTGGTATTTTATATGATGGTTTATATAAAATTTTCTTGAATAATGAATTTGCAAAAGCTTTAGTTACCTTGTATTCAAATATTGGATCAAAACGTGGCATAATTAATGAAAATTCTTCATTCTTGTGATATAAAAAGCTAGGGCATAACTCTAGGAAAAGAATTGATAGATTAGTGAATGATGAAATTTTACAAAATCTTGACTTAACTAATTTCCAAGTATGTATAGATTGCATAAAAGGAAAGCAAACTAAACATACAAAGAAAAGTGCCACAAGAAGTAATGAGCTTCTTGAGATAATTCGTACAGATATTTGCGGACCACTCTCCATTTCTTGTTTCACTAGAGAGAAATATTTTATCACTTTTATAGATGATCTATCTCGATATGATTATGTATATCTAATGCATGATAAGTCTCAGGCCAATGCCATCTTTAAAGTGTATATTACAAAAGTTGCGAGATAATTAGATAAAAATGCTAAGGTTGTGACATCTGATCGAGGTGGTGAATTTTATGGTAGATATGATGAGTCAGGATAAAATCCTAGCATATGTGCCAAATTCCTATAAAAGTATGGAATTCGTGCTTAATACACAATGCCATATACGTCATAGCAGAATGGTGTTGCTGAAAGGCGTAATCGTACTTTAATAGAAATGGGTAGGAGTATGATGAGTTACTCTTCTATACCTATTTCTTTATGGGGTGAAGCCTTAAAGACCACAACGTATATCTTGAACAGAGTTCCTAGTAAGGCAATATCTACAACTCCTTTTGAGTTGTGGACTGGTAGAAAACGAAGTTTAAGAGTTTTACATATATGGGGTTATCCAATTGAGGTAAAAATCTTAAATCCTCATGAGAAAAAGCTAGATTCAAGGACAATATCTGGATATTTTATTGGTTATCCAATAAGTCAAAAGGATATAGATTTTACTGTCCTAACCATGGTACGAGAATAATTAAAACTGGTAATGCCAGATTCTTAAAAAATAAGGAAATCAATGGGAGTGAACCAAGAAAACTGGATATTGAGGAAATAAAAGTGGATATCCCACCACCATTTTTGCCTCAAGAAACAACTCTCACTCATCCTTCTCAATAGGTTACAAAAAATGAGCTACATAATAGAAATGGTTCATTACCACAAGAAGATATCGTCATTGAAAATGTTATAGAACAACCTCAATTAATACCTTTGAGAAGATCTCAAATGGAAAAAAAATCTACTATATCATATGATTATGTAGTATATCTACAAGAATCTGATTTTTATATTGGGATAAGAACATATTCGATTACGTTTTCACAAGCCATGGAAAGTGATGAATCTAATAAATGGATAGAAGTTATGAAAGAAGAGTTAAAGTTTATAGACCATAATGATGTTTGGGATCTTATCGAATTGCCGAGTAATTGTAAGAGTGTCGATTGTAAATGGGTTTTCAAGACCAAACGCGATGCTAAAGATAGTATCAAACTATTTAAAGGTAGACTAGTGGCCAAAAGTTTTACTTAAAAAGAAGATATAGATTATAGAGATGCCTTCTCTCCAGTTTCTAAAAAGGATTCCCTTAGAATCATTATGGCACTTGTAGCACATTTTGATTAGAGTTACATCAAATGAATGTGAAAACTGCTTTCTTGAATGAGAATTTCGATGAAGATATCTATATGGATCAACCTGAAGGGTTTGCAATGAAAGAAAAAGAACACTTAGTTTACAAATTAAAGAAATCTATTTATTATCTTAAACAAGCTTCCAGACAATGATATATAAAGTTTAATGATACCATTACATATTTCGGATTTAAAGAAAACATTGTTGATCAGTGTATATATATGAAAATTAGTGGGAGCAAGTTTATATTTCTGATACTATATGTGGAGGACATTTTGCTAGCTAGTAGTGATCTTGGTTTGTTATACGAAACTAAGAAATATCTCTCTAAAAACTTTCAGATGGTTGATATGGGTGAGGCAACTTATGTTATTGGAATAGAAATCTTCAGAGATCGTTCTCGAGGATTATTAGGTTTGCCTCAGAAAGGATATATTAACCGAGTTTTGGAGAGATTCAATATGCAGTTATGTTCAGCCATTGTTGCACGTATTCTTAAGAGTGATAAATTAAGTAAAAGTCAGTGCCCAAGAAATGACTTATAAAGGGAACGAATGATGAATATTCCGTATGCATCTGTTGTGGGAAGTTTGATGTACGCTTAAACCTACACTAGACCAAATATCAGCTATGCTATTGGTATATTGAGAAGATATCAAAGTGATCCAAGAATTGAACACTAAAAAGCTGCAAAGAAGGTTATGAGGTATCTTCAAGGGATAAAAGATTTTATGCTCATATATAAAAGATCAGAACAATTAGAGGTGATTGGATACTCAATCTCATATTATGGTGGTTGCTGTGATAGCTTAAAGTCTACTTCATATTTTGTCTTTATGCTAGCAAATAGGACAATTTTATGGAAGAGTGTAAAGCAGTCTATTACTGCCTCATCCACAATAGAGGCTAAGTTTATAGTATGTTTTGAAGCCTCAAGTCATGCTTTGTGGTTGCAAAATTTCATTTTAGGACTTGGTGTTGTTGACTCTATTGCCAAGCCGCTGAGAATATTTTGTGATAATACTACATCTGTTTTCTTCCCTAAGAATGGTAAATATTCTAGTGGATCCAAACACCTAGATTTAAAGTATTTAATTATTAGAGAAAGAGTCTAGAAACAACAAGTGTTGATTAAAAATATTAGCACCACAGTTATGATTGTTGATCCATTAACTAAAGGGCTACCTCAAAAGATGTATGCATAACATGTTGTAAGGTTAAGTCTTTTGAGTAATTTATAATATGACAATGGATATTTTAGTGGTTGAATAATTGACATTTTGTGCATTAAAGTCTGTTTCTATTATTTTTTATTTTTAATCATGGGTGCACAATGTAGCAGTTAATTAACAGGGAATGTCTTGAGAAGACAAATTATAGAGGCTATTTTGGCATTATGGATTGAATTAGTAAAGGTTATTGGTGTGTGGTGCATAGAAGGAATTTGATATTATATTAATGTGACCGTTATAATTCACATTTATAAACGAAGTTATTTCAGTATTATGGTATAGAAATTTTAGGCTTATTAGCTGATTTTATTGTAATCACATATCAAGTTTATTTTATTAATAAATATATTTTAGTATAAAATGTATATATATTATAGTATTCATAATCGGTTTTGTGGGTCAAGTGAGAGAATGTTAATTTTAGCAATTAAGTGGATGACCCATTAACTTAGTGTTTTATTTTTTCATCCACTTATAACGGTTGAAGCCAACTTAAAGGACACCCAAAATAATAGATAAGCATTATAAAGAAAAAAGTACATCAATGGAGTGGGTAACCTTAAAATAAATTATAGAATTATTGTATTTTATGGGTATTAATCTACAATAATAAAAATGGTTATCAACACATTCAATTACGTTGAATGTGTTTTGGCCTCTCCTCTCATCTATAAAAGGAGCACAAATTTCTCTTTTAAGGTGCCTTCCATCAACTAAAATTACAATTTTTTGTGTATAATAGTTAGATAAAGAGAAGACGTGAGTCAGATAATTAAGGTCATCTCTAAGGGGTCTCTTAATCACCCTACGGTTGCATCATATCAGAACGATATATAGCTCTAACTTTCTATTGTCTTTCTTTTCTTAAGATGTGTTGAATTCAATAAAAAGATAGACTTCTATATAAAATATAAAAGTTTCTTACATATACAAAATCTCCCACTCAGCCACACAAGCCACACTAACCACAATATATTACAACATCAACATATCTCTCACACTTCATACAGGATATGAGGTGTGCAACCAAAAGGCAACAAGTAGTGTTATATTATGTCACCATCTAACTAATATAAGACTTTCATATTTATAATATACTAGATCATTTGAACATCACCGTTAGCATATAATGTCCCTCTATGGTATAATTATATTACTTGATTATATACAAAATATAACTGTTCAGGCTTATGTGATGATGTCAGAAAGATTCTTCCTTAGACACTCATAACAATCCATCTCAACTTGACTGCTTTCCTAACGTGCTCCGTTAGACCGTATAGGTCGTGACCCTTGGAAATATATTAAAGCAGCAACATCAAATCTTGACTTCATGTGATAGGTCCAAGTCGAAGGGTATCATACAAGGAGGACACAAGAGTTAATAGATTTTACACAGTGATAAAGTAGGGAATTATTTTGTCACTCCCTATATCAGTCATCATATAGCACATATTAGTATGATATGTATGTCACAACATAGCTCCCACTAAATTGGCCATGTCACTTTTCTATGTCGTGCGAATCATAAGTCCAAATACTACTCAAGTATCTAACTCGAGCCATTTAATCAACATACTCAATGTGTGATCTGACACTCAATATTCGGCTATATGACTTTAGTATGAAATCAGGTATATTTCATACTCGACTTTCTAGAGTCTCATCTTAGACATACTAAGGCGACTATAAAATTTTAATATTTAGTCATTAATACAACACAAGTATAAAGATAGTCCATATTGCACATAGTTAATTCAAATATGATTTAGTCCTATCCTACTCGCTACTCAAGTGTTAAGGAGATCACTCATGTGACAAGGTCAATCATAAAGCCTGGTGACATTATTACGTGCCTAATTATACGATTATGTTCATGAACATTTCATAAGAAAATAAAAACTTTTATTTCATAAATGATCAATAAACAAAGACATATGTCCATTACGTATCAAATCCCACTTGAAAATTAAAGCCTATGCAAACTTAGACTCTTCACATGACCCCCAAAAGCATCTATAGGTATAGTCTTAGTCAAAGGATCAATAACCATTTTGCTAGTTGATATATACTTAATAGCAATTTCTTATTTTTTGATGGTGCCTCGAATGAAGTGATAACAGCTCTTAATATGTTTGGTTTTCCTATGGAATTTTGGATCCCGAACATATTGGATAGCAGCAGTATTGTCACAATGCATTTCTGCAGGTTTATCAATTTTAGGGGTGACGTTAAGATCCTGTAGAAAGCTTCTCAACCAAATTGTCTCTTATATAGCAAGACAATTAGCAACATACTCTGCTTCCATTGTAGATAAAGCAATGCAGTCTTGTTTTTTACTACACTAAGATATGGCACCTCCACTAAGGACAAAAACATATCTTGAGGTCGACTTAGACTCATCCCAGTCGCCATCCCAGTTTGCATATGAATATCCTTTCAACCTTAAGTCCCCTCCTTGATAACAGAGGATTAGGTCACTTGTTCTATGAAGGTAGCGCAAGATTCTCCTGACTACTTGCTAATGAGCAAGTCTAGGGTTGCTTTGATAATGACTTACCAAACCAACCACAAAATAAATGTCCGGCCGTATACATAACATGGCATACATCAAACTGTCTATTGCACTAGCATAAGGAACGGTGTTCATTTTCTTTTTCTCTTTATCTGTCTTTGGGCATTAGTCAAGGTTAAAGATTAGATACTTCTCAACAGGAGTGTCAATGGGTTTGGAGTAATACATCCAAAATTGTTTGAAGACTTTCTTAATATATGCTTCTTGGCATAGTCCTAAAAGATTCTTAGGACGGTCTCTCATTATTTCTAAGCCAAAGACAAACCTGGCTTCACCCATGTCCTTCATCTCAGAAACAGAGGACAACCACTACTTAATGGCATTGATCATTCCCATGTTGTTTCCAACTAATAGTATGTCATCAATGCATAAGCAGAGAAACATAATCCCTCCCATTGTTTTCTTAACATACACACAATGGTCTTCATCTACCATGGACAAACCAAACGAAGTAATGACTTTATGGAATTTGAAATACCATTGTCTGGAAGACTACTTAAGACTATATATGGATCTTTTAAGATGACAAACTTTGTTTTCTTGACCTTTTGACTCAAACCCAATAGGTTGATCCATATATATTTCTTCCTTAAGTGTACCATTGAGGAAAGCAGTTTTAACATCCATTTGAAATAACTCTAAGTCCAAATGGGCAACCAAGGCTAGAAGGAGGTAAATAGAGGTAAATCTCACCACAAGAGAAAAATTCTCTTTATAGTCTATATCCTTAATTTGGGTAAAACCTTTCACCACTAGTCGGGTCTTAACCTTTTCAATTGATCCATCCGTTCTATGTTTTATCTTGAAAGCCTACTTGTTTTCAATTGATTTACATCGATGCGGGAGATCAATTAGTTCTCAAACCTTATTTCTCGTCATTGAGTCCATCTCATCCCTCATGCCATCAATCCACTCTTTGCTATTTGGTGAATTCACAGCTTCCTTAAAGGAGGTGGGTTCCTCAATTTCTAAAAGAGTGCATAAGAAAATTTCTCCTTCGATTTGAAAATATTGTCGAAAAATTTTTTCACGTTCACTCCTTTGGATTCTAGGACCTTCATCTCCTACCTAACTAGATGATGAAGACTAACCTCATGTTCGAAGCTTAGAGCTTGAGGACTAACCCCATTTTCTAGTGAATTATCATTTGTAGGCAAGTTTTCACCATCTAGAATAATAGGATCACTCCCACTATCTCTTTTATTTGGTGGAATATCACTATTTTTGGTGACTTGGTAAGTTTTCAATGCCTCCCCCTCAGTAATAGATAGTTGCATGTCCTCCTGTAACTCATACTGTTTGAGATTCTCTTTTATTTCACCAATGCATTGGAATTCATCCTCAAGGAAATCAACATTGCGGGAGTCAATTTCAGTCATGCCACCATTCGAGTGTTCTCCAAACAATACGTATCCTTTTAAATGTTCAAGATATCTTATGAACACCATCTTAGTTGCTTTTAGACTTAGTTTTTCATGCTTATGGATTGGATTATGCACATAGCCTGCCGACCCCCAAGGATGTAAATGATCCAAAATGGGCTTCTTGCCATTCGATAACTCATATGGAGTGACGGGTACACCTTTACTTGGTATACAATTAAGGATGTAGGTTGTCGTAAGAAACACATCTCCGCAAAAATTATTAGAGAGATTGGCATGTGCCATAATCGATCTAACCATGTCCAGTAATGCATGATTTCTTTGCTCTGCAACACCATTTTATTGCGGAGTATGGGAAATTGTAAGTTGCCTACGTATACCATTTTTCTCACAATATTTTTAGAACATATCAGAAAGGTATTCACGACCACGATCAATTTGAAGAGTCTTTACTCTTTGATCCATTTGATTTTCCACTTTCGCTATGAAACATTTGAACATATCTAGCGCTTCATAGCGAAGAGAAATTAGATATACATATCTATATCATGAATAGTCATTATAAAAATGAGAAAGTATATGGCATCATGACGTGCTTCGATATTTAAAGGCCTGTTAATATCAAAATGAATTGAAGTCTTTACTTTTAACGCCCTTGAAGTCTTACCAAAAGGCTTTTTATTTGTTTTACCAGCTAAGCATGCCTCACATTTAGGTAATTTAACCTTAATAAGTTGGTCCAAAAGACCTTCCTTAACCAGTCTACTCATTTGGTCTTGGCCAATATGACCAAGTCTAGCATTCCATTTAACATATTCAGAATCACAATCAAAGTAAGAAACATAAGCAAGTATAGAATTATTATATATATTATCATCTAAGTCAAGAACAAAGAAATTGTTTCTTAAAGACCCATGACCAAATACATCGCCATGATATAAAATATCTAAAGTACCAGGCTTAAAATTAAAAGAAAAATTCAATTTCAATAAGGAAATAACTAAAAGTAAACAACATCGCATCCCAGGTGCATAGAGAGTATCATGAAGGAGTAAACTACTTCCTCCACGTAGCTTGAGCTGGAATGTTTCGATTCCAAGGACATCCTCTTTGCTGTCATTGTCCAATACAATAGTTTGCGAATCCACTGGGACACGATGGTAGTCCACAAATCTAACTCGATCTTGAACTACATGTTTGCTTGCTCTCGTGTCTACAATCCAATTAGGAAAAGAATTAGCAACTAGTGCATGGAAACAAACAAATAAATTAAGAGGTAAAATAGAGAAAGGTATCTTTGGCTCGGAACAATCACGAGTGAAATGACCCTTGTTGCCGTAATTGTAGTACTTCATATGTGCTACATTTTTCTCTCTGTGGCTCTTAGTCTTATGTTATTTGGCCACACCACCTTTAAGTCCGTTGGCTTGAAATGGTGGCCGACCTTTCTTAAATTACTTTGTACGATTAGGCTTATTTCCCTTGGGTCTGACCCCATGGGCAACATATGCCAGATTGAAAGGATTAAACACCTTTTGACGCTCAACTTCCATCTCAATGTGCCTAGCAATTTCATAGAAAGTATTAATATGTTTACTAAGAATATCAGGAATTTAAAACTTTTCCAATATTCAAGTTCATCTGGAAGTGAATGAATCACATTCAGAACCTACTCCTGATCTCTTATGTCACGCGCTCCAGCTTTAAAGTCATGAACCATAACACTAATGACACATAAGTGTTCAGCTATACCATGCTTTGGATCCATTTCATATTTCATCCACTTTAAATCCAATGTACAGAGCCTTGTAGCAGATGTCTAGCCATAAGTGACCTTAAGCTTGTACCACATGTCTTTAGTCATAGAACAACTCTCAAATGAGATTGTGATGCATGCAATACAACATAGTATAGTGCATAACGATCCATCTTGGAACATTCCTGATATGCAGCCAAATCCTCATTATACCGATCACTACTTATATTTTTTGGCTCAGGTACAATATTGGTCAAGGTTTCCAAAACCTCGTGCGCATTAGAAAGATATTGAATCTTCCTATGCCATATATCATACTTTGTTCCATTCAACTTTCCATTGGTGGACAAATCAGTAATCATGTTCTTGGTTGCTATTTTTACAAGTATATAAAAAAAATAAACATTAGGCACGATTTTTTTATAATTAAATTATCAAATTTTTATTATTTATATCATATGTTCGAAAACTTCGCTACACTCATAATCGTCACTTATGATACAAATTAGAAATATGATAATTTAATTATCATAATAAAATAAAAATTAAGTGTAACATATCTATGTAACCCTTTAATTTTGGCAAACTAATTAGTATAAAAAAATATCACATAGATATATATAGTTATCTCAACTTAACAAAAGATTTATAACTAACTAATGTAGGTAAACTAATTAATATATATTAGTACAATGATAATAAAACAGCATAACAAAGTACTAATATGTCATCCAAATAAATAAAATAGTATGCATACATGGAATACTATTAAAATACAGAGTGCTAATCTATAAATATGTTCAAATACAAAAATATTTATGTATATTTCATAGTTGAGTTGGTTAAAGTATTCACTTAGTAAGTGGGAGGTCTTGAATTCAACTTTCAATTTCAACATTTGATTTTGTTCCTCTTTTTCTCTAAAGAGAAAAAAACAAAATTGATGAAATCATCATATTATGACGAGAGAGAAAAGAAGAAAATAATAATAAAATAGAGGGGGTTTGCTTTCCTCTACAGAGAGAGTTGGTTATGCATATATATATATATATATACGTATATATATATTTTCAATCTCCTTTCTTGCCCCCTCTTTTTTCTTCTCTTTCACGCACACACAATGTACTCGTTTTTTTTTTCTTCTGGCACACAGTGCATCATTCTCCTCCTAATTTTTTTTTCTTTTAGTTTTCTGTATATATGTATAAATATACATACAGATATATATCTTCAACATTTTTCTCTCTCCTAGTTTTTTTCTTCCTTAATGGATACACTGCACGCACACACAATGTTTTTTTTTTTTCACACACCACACAGTGTATCATCATCTTCCTTTTTTTTTTCTTTCAAGCACACACAGTACAACTCCTCGTTCTGTTTTTTTCAGTTTTCACCTATGGCTAAAACTCCAATTTTATTTTCTTTCACCTATGGCTAAAACTCCAATTTTATTTTCTTTTAAACGCCTCTGTGGGAAAAACCAAAATACTCAATTTTTTATTATCGGCAACCACAGCCACTGCAAGTGCTTACATATATTCAGCCATTTCGACACTTATATTTAGGAGAAAAAATAGAGGAAGATAAATGTGCAACTCATGCAGTGTTTTTGTTTTCAAATTTTCAAAAAAGGAGATTGAAAAAAATAGCATGTTTTCTGGATTCATTATCATAAAAAAATAACAAACTTAATCCAGATTGGAGCATGATTATTGCGGAGACAAATGCTAGCTATTAGGCTCTGATACCGCTTTTAGAAAATTAGGACTAACTTTAATGCAGAAATAATAGGAAAAGATGCTTGTTTTTCTACCCACGATCCTTAATTATTGATGCTTTTTGTTTTCTTCCGGATGTTATTAAAGTTTCAGATAATCTTCAAACCCATAAACCCAAGTTTAACTCAACGTGAGAGAGAGAATGATAATATTTTTCTTTCTGAATGTTATATGTTTCTTAAGTCAATAAAAACAATTTTTTTCCCTTTATATACTCACTAAGAGTCATATCATTTTACAAAAAGGGTTTCTTTTTTATAAACTAACGAAGGGTTGTATCTTTTTACAACGGGTGTTGTTGACGTTTCTAAATTTATACAACAGTATTAAACAAAGAACTTTATCGAGATCATTTTCAATTGGCTTTGAATCTAATACCTACATTTAATATAAGGCTTTTAGCTATATTGATGATTATTTAATTTTAACATGCATTTAAATTCAACTAAAGTACAAAAGCTGTGGTTAAATTTTTAAGTCCGATGACAATTTAAAAGTGACTTTTATTTTAGAGTAATGACTTGGATTATAGAAAGAGTTAACCAAAGTTTAAACTGACGCATGCCTTTGAAGAATGATTTTTTTCTTATAACTAGTGGTACAATGACTCTCAAAATGTTTAAATATATTTAATGTAAAATTTTTAAGCATATTATCTTCCAAAAGGTTAAATACAAAACTCATAAAGAAATGAATATAAAATGTAGAAAGCTAATACTAAATATTTTGGATACTATATCTTTGAGTAATTATAGCACCAGACACAAATTATTCATTTGATTGACATAAAAATTTTCCAAATATCTTTCTTAATAAGTCTAGTTCATACCTGAAACTCAAGGAAGAGAAGGATAGGATAGGTGAAGTGAGGTTTTCTACTCCTTTCTTCTCGATCCTTTTCGGCAACTCCATAGAGTTAAGGTTAAGCCTGTTAGTACGCAAACTATGTTTGCCACAACCAATTTAATATTGTGAAGGACATGAAGAATGAGTAACCCACACCCCAATTTACAAGTCTACTGAATATGGTCCTCACCTCAAGATGAAATCGTTTATTCTTAATTAACAAACATAAATTATGGTTAATGCGCGAAGTCATAAGTTGGTGAATTTTCACAAAAAAAAAATTGCAATATTATTCCCTGTTGGATAAAATAAAATATGTTTTAATTCTTTTTCTCTATTTTGTTTCTTCTTTATTTTCATATTTATCTTTTTCTTATGTGGTGTCATAATTTTTTACAATTGAAAAAAATCTTTAGTGATTTAAGTTCTTATTGCCATCTATTTAATTAAATATTTGATAGTATTATAATCGATACATTTCTATTGAAATGAGAAAAAAAGAACATCAATTTTTTCGCGGATAACTTGTCTCCTTGCGAAAAAAAAAAGAACAAACTCATATACGAATTTATAGATGTGATATTTTGTGTTCAAAATTTTTTTATCAACCTAATTAAATCCATTTCATAAAATCCATTTGAGATATTTTTCTATCTCTAGATATATCCTATTTTATTAATTTCCTTTAACTATTTTTATAGTTACCAATTATAAAGAAAATATAATCCAATCTGATCCAATCTGATCCAAAATTCATATCCAAAATTAAAAAAATACAATCCAATCCAATCCAAAATTCATATCTAAAATTAATTTTTTATTTAAATTAACATGAATATTCTTGTTTAAAAGATTTTAAATGTAAAAAGGTTAGTCTATAACTATATCTAGTTTCAGCTTAACTAAAACATCAAAATAGTACAAATTGAATAGTTTTTATTGGCTTTAAAACATTTAGATATGGGGAAGACTTCTCTAAATGCAGCATTATTAGTTGCTATTATTATCATTAACTCATGTGAGTCTCATTAAATTGAGTATAGAGTACAACTATTTTTTTTAGTAATTCATGCTTTGTTCTTATTTGTGTACGTTTAAATACATTATTGGGTTACGATTATAATATTAATGTATTATTTTATTGATAAAAAATTCCATCAACTCTCTATAAACAGGTATCATATTAAGAATCAATGGAGCTTGTTCAAGTGATAAAGATTGTGGTCATGTTAAGTGCTCCTATGGTCATGTTCATTGTAAAGATAATCAATGTCAATGCATAGATGATGCTACTTTAAACAATGGATTTAAACCTTTACCATGTCCAAAAAGTTCTCCTTCAAGTGGAGAAGGTGGAGAAAGGCATTAGGGCTTAATATTTACATCATATTGATCTCTCTTATGTCATATACAGTTAAATCTTTAAACTAATAAAATTGTGTCTTTATTTGGATCCAATTTGGACTTATGCATCGACATGAATATTTTTACTATTATGATATTAGAATTAATTCCATTGATGCAGTTCAAATTTATCAGGTTAACCTATAAAATAACAAAACATAAGAAGCAAGTCCATCACATTTTCCCCTTTCATGATGTAAGCACAAGAAATTTTCTTATTATCGTGTTATTCTTACAACTTATTTCATATGCGTTTTTATTTTGGCTTCCAAGCCATTCAAAACAATGTGTCCTTAATTATAATCCTTTGACACTACTGAAACTATTAATCAAAATTTTACTAGATTTTAAATGAATTAACGTTTGATTTAAAATTTTGATTAATTGAAGTATTGTTAAAGTTTGCTACAATATCGACAATTATGGGAATGAAAAAATTTCATTCGTTAAAGATCCTAAGTATGTTCTTGTATAGTTGTGAGATTATGAAATTTTGATTATTTTCTCACCACTTGAAATATAGAAAAGCCATGCACATGTTTGGTGCAATAGTTTATAAAAGTGTTGTTGTCCATTTTGATGGGTAACTAATCAAAGGACATTATTGATTGTTGTTAACTCCCACACTAACATTTCAACTGAATTACCCGAATACATAAGCATAAGAAAATCGTAACTTGTACTTAGTAAGTTACTTAGTTTAATACCTATGAAAAAATATAATTTGATTACAAAGACAAGTACTAATAATATCACTTAATTGCTTCCAATAGAACATAGCAAAAATCACTACTTTGACTAACACCATTCATGCACCATATGGAGCACATATATTTTAGTCACCAAAAGGAATCTTGATTAAGCTTTTGAAATATTTTTTCAATTCTCTTGAAGCTGTTGACATTGACACCTCACTTTTTAACTATATAGTCTTTTAATATTTTGTTGTTAATCCTAATTTAAGAAATTCAACTAGAGCTTAGAATTATAACATTTATTTGGGAATTTGTGGAATTAATTCTTGTAGTTGGGTGACATAAAACATAGTATCATTTAGGATTTCACTATAAGTATAAAAAATATTGCACTTCTCTTACCTCCATTTGATTAAAATCTTAGTTGTCACGCAAAGCTTCATTCTTGGATATGTTCAATTTGACACTAGCATGATTTGAGACACTTAAGAGTCGTGTTCTAATATTAACCAAAGAACTTTATCGAGGCCGTTTTCAATTGGCTTTGAATCTAATATCTACATGTAATATAAGGCTTTTAGCTATATTGATGATCATTTAATTTTAACATGCACTTTAATGCAACTAAAATACAAAAGTCATGATTAAATTTTTAAGTACAATGAGAATTTAAAAGTGACTTTTGTTTAAGAGCAATGATTTGGAACATAGAAAGAGTTAGCAAAAGTTTAAGCAGACTCATGCCTTTAAAGAATGATTTTTTCTTATAACTAGTGGTACAATGACTTTCAGAACATTTAAATGCATTTTATGTGAAATTTTTTAGCATATTATCATTAAGAAAGTTAAATATAAAACTCACAAAGAAATGGAGAAAAAATGTAGAAAACTAATACTAAATTTTTTGGATGCTATATCTGTGACATCCCAGGTGCCAATTAAGGCAAATGAGTGTCAGATACAAATTCAGATTCAGAATAACTAGTGCATGATAATATTTATGCAGCGGAATCAAACTTTAACAAATTCCTTACAAATGTATATAATGTTCTAAATACATACATCACTGAGGCTTGAAGTGGCAACAAATACAAAACATAAGGGCCACTTCTTTCACTATGCTACTGGAATTCATCAGAGTGTGGGAACAATCATGCACTCAGACTTATGGATCCACAAGATTCTCATAGACTTCCAAGGGTAGGTCTGTTTGCAGTTCCTCATTTTCTTCCTCATTTAGGAACGATAGAAAGAGTGAGTTCCATATGCTCAGTAAGGAAAACAGTATTAAATTAACATTGTAAGATTTCAAAGGTTTATTATTTCATCTTACCGTTTAGCTTCCTCATTTACCAAACTCATCATTAGAAAAAATCATTTATTTGAATATCAAAATAGTATGTTAGCACTAAAAATTAAGTATACATATATCATGCCAAATAATAGAGAAAATCAAATAAATCATGAAATGCATAGATGTTTCTTATCATGCTTCGTGAAGTTATTACAAACTTCCATATCTGAGGGCAGATATAGATTTTCAACTACCTAAGTGGAATGATTATATCAGATATAGATATGACAATTTGCTCAAACCCACTTCTAGCTAGCCAAACTATGGCATGATATATGACCACGGTCATACCAACCATAGTGGTCCTAACATATATCTATAGCCATAATATTACTTAGCAACGAGTGACGCCTATAGATAGTATGATACCACTCTCGTTAAAGGGTACGTTGTCATCCACTGAGAGTGGTCCTCTTACATCTTTCCAAACCAGATAGGAGAGGAGAAAATAGATACCCCGAAGGTCAAAGAGAATAAATACTCCTCAGAGATGAAAATTCTAACGAGACACTTGATGCAATATACATGTCAATACAGATATATTTCAGACCATATAGGCTTCATTCCACTTTTTTCTTTTTTTTTTATTTTTATTTTTATTTTTATAGACTACATATTACATATATTACATGCAAATTCATCAAGTTAAGATCAAGAAGAACATCCAGACGGCTTAGAGAAGGTAGAAGAGCTATGCGGATACCCGAAGGAGGGATTTAGAATTTGAGAAAGGTGATCGAGTGTTCCTTAAGGTCATTCCTATCGAGGGAGTCAATAGGTTTAGAAATAGGGAGAAACTAAATCTCCAGTTTATTAAACCATTTGAAATCTTAAACATAATTGGTACCGCCGCTTACAGACTTGCAATACCTCCAAAACTATCCAAAGTCCATAATGTGTTTCATGTGTCCATGTTATGTAAGTACAACTCAAAACCCTTTCAAATCTTGGCCCATGAGCCCCTTTCACTCTAAGAGGATCTGTCCTATGAGGAGGTACAAGTGAGTATTGTGGACTGAAAGAGCAGAATACTCTGCAAACGAAAAATTTCCTTCGTTAATCCTATGGCAGAATCACAACATGGGAGCTAGAATCAGACTTCAAAACCTAATATCCCCAACTGTTTGATTGAATGAGAGGGAGATAAATTTGAGGAACCAAATTTCTTTTAGGGGAGAAGAGTTATAATACCCAGACCCAGAATTTGGCCCGAGATTAATTTTGAAATTTCAAAAATATATAAAAATCTAATTTTTAAATTAATAAAATTTTATTTAATGTGAAATTATGAAAAAAAATAGGTTGAGGATGAAATTGAAAATAATTTTGGGAAAAATGAGTGAAAATTTGGGTTGGGCGGGTGTTTTTAAAAGAAAATTCAGAAACTAGGGGTTATAACGTAATTAAAAAAAATTACACCATGTAGGACTGCCCAATCAGCAACCTCGACGAACCAAAATGCACCGCGTGGCAAGACACGCTGACTCAGTGCCCGCAGGAGGCCATGCTGGTGATCTGCGTGCCCCGCGATCGGATAGCCCGGAAGCGTTCCCACGTGCGTGGACGATCCGAATTCATTCTCTCCTCAAGTGCAAACAGACAGCCGCTATTAAATGTGAAGAATAGCCCAACTTCGTTTCCTCTTTAAACACGATCGTACGGTCAGATCAAATCGCGATGAACAGTCTAGATTTATTTCTTCTTTAAACACGATCAGACAGTTGAGATCAAATGCGATAAATGGCCCAGATTAATGCGAGACAGGTATAAATATCTCATATCGCACTAAACCCGAACCCTAGTCACTAGCCTCCCACTGGAGAAGAAGAACCAGTCGCCCGAGAAGGGAGCCGACCACCGCCCACTGCTGCGCTAGAGCCACCTCCGACCGCCAAAAAAGGTAAAAATTCTCCTATCCGCTCGGAATTTGATTCTGAGCATGCCCATGGCCAAATCAGAGTAAACAAAATGGTGGTTGAGTTGAAAACCATTGGTAAAACCCAAAACCTCTTCCGATGTACCCCTTCCTATTTCTCGTTTTATGTAATTTTTCCACTATTGTGTTGAGTGTTCTATTTTTTAATGGTTGACTAAAGAAAAACGCCCAACTGTGATGGTGAGCCAGCTGAACCGCCGCACCAAAAAATTTCACTGCTAGTAGTTTTCCATTTTATGGCTTTTTTCGGCCAACCGAGGTCCCCTAACGTGTTTTCTCGCAGGGAGGGATATAGAACCAGCCGAAACTGGCCAAAACTTGCCAGAAACAGCCAGACTAACGTAAACCACCATTGTGGATAGTGGTTACATCACCAAAGCATGGCGGGGCTGCCGTGTCAGAATTTTAAAATTGGCCAAAAAAGGTTTTTAACCCCAATTTTGAATTTTTTAGAGTATTTTTAGGTATGTAAACGTGTTTTAATCTCCGTAGAAAAATTCAAAAAATCCAGGACCGCTAGTAGGTGCAGTAAAAAATTTGGGGTTTCGGATACCGATTCAGATAAGAATCCCTCATCTTATTCTTTGTTATAGAATTGAAGCTTAATAATTGGTAATATGGTATTTGTATAATTTAGAAAACTATAAGAATAATTACAGGTTACCAATGGAGGCAAAACCTATTAGTCATTTATTTGTTGTCCTATTTAACTGATTGTTGAATTTATAGCTTTAAATACATGATAATATATTGAAATAGTTAAATAATTCAAGTGTGCTTCCTTGATATATATATATATATATTGCTTGTCTTGCGTGATTTACGGTTGATTTGTGAAATTAGAAATTAATATGCAAACAAAAAATTATTTGGTCATGTGAATTAATGAATGGTAGCCTTACTGAATATTTTGGGAGATGGTGGACGGATCGGGTACATAGAGAACCCTCCCATGAACGTTGTCTCATACCAGACGAAGTATCGAGAAATGGCGCTCATACCGGACAGGGTATGGGGACGACCCGATTCACCCTCATATCGGATGGGGTATTGAGGGATGGTATTTTTGGCACTCATACCAGACGGGGTATGGGGACGGTCCGATTCACCCTCATACTGGACGAGGTATTGAGGGATAGTATTTTTTGGCATTCATATCAGATAGGGTATGGAGACGACTAATTAATTGACAATGTTGAATATTGGTTCCCGTGTAGTTGGATATCCTTATGGGCCCCCAAGGATACCAATAGGCAAATAAAAGGGGAAAATGGTTGCTATTGCTCACTCGAAAATGAGATTAGAATGTTATTTGAATTATTATATCTCTATATGTCAATTTTAGAAATCTCACAACAGCAAGTATATGCAATAATTAGTTTTTTCTTTATGATAAATGAATTTACTTAAATCAAGAGCTCCATTGATTATTTTTATGATTTTTACCAACTTTCAATTTCTGTACCGATGAGTAGTGTGATATTCTTACTGGGTTAGTATAGCTCACCCTTTCATTAACTATTTCAGATTAAGAGGACCTAGACCCAAATCCCAATCAACAAGAGGGTTGTAAATAATTCACCACCCGAACTTCCTTCAAAAGCTAGTAAAGGTCGTCCTAGAATGCTCAGTATATTGCCTTTTATTTATTTATTTGATTTTCATTTGTTTCTTTTAGAAGGGACATTTCCATAGCCCTATTGGGCATTCTAAAGTATTGTCTAAGGAACCATAAACTCTATTATTTCGCTTCCGCATTTAATTAATGATTTTATTTTCTTTTAAGTTCCGGGCCTTTACAATCATCAACTCATATGAGTCTCATTAAATTGAGTATAGAGTATGATTTTTTTTAGTAATTCGTGCTTAGTCCTTATTTGTGTATATTTAAACACGTTATTGGGTTACGATTATAATATTAATGTATTATTTTAGTGATTTAAAAATTCCATTGACTCTCTATACACAGGTATCATATTAAGAATCGACGGAGCTTGTTCAAACGATAAGGATTGTAGCCATGTTAAGTGCTCCTATGGTCACGTTCATTGTAAAAATAATCAATGCCAATGCGTTGATGATGCTACTTTAAACAATGGCTTTAAACCTTCACCTTGTCCAAAAGGTTCTCCTTCCAATGGAGAAGGTGGAGAAAGGCATTAGGGCTTCAAATTTATACATCATATTAATCTCTAATGTTATATATAGTTAAATCTTTAAACTAAGAAAATTATGTCTTTGTTTGGATCTAATTAGGACTTATGCATTGGCATGAACATTTTTACTATTATGAAATTAGAATTAATTCCATCAATGTGGTTCAAATTTATCAATTAACCAACAAAATAACAAAACATCAAAAACTAGTCCACCATATTTTCCCCTTTTATGATGTAAAAACAAAAAAAAATTCTTATTATCATGTTATTCTTACAACTTATGTTTCATATGCATTTTTGACTTCCAAGCCATTCAAAACAATGTGTTCTTAATTACAACCCTTTGACAGTACTAAAACTATTAATCAAAATTTTATTAGATTATAAACGAATTAACCTTTGATTTAAAATTTCGATTAATCGAAGTATTGTTAAAGTTTTCTACAATATCGATAATTATGAGGATTAAAAAATTTATTTCTTTAAAGGTCCTATCTAAGTTCTTGTGTGGTTGTCAAATTATGAAATTTTGATTATTTTCTCACCATTTGAAATACAGAAAAGCCATCCACATGTTTGGTGCAATATTTTATAAAAGTGTTGTTGTCCATTTTGATGGGTAACTAATCAAAGGGCATTATTGAATGTTGTTAACTCCTACAATGACATTTCAACTGTATTACCTTAATACATAAACATAAGGAAACCTTAACTTGTACTTAGTTTAATGCCAACGAATAAAGATAATGTAATAGAAAGACAAGTATTAATAATCTCACTTAATTGCTTCCAAATAAACATAGCAAAAATCACTACTTTGACTAACACCATTCAAGCACCATATAGAGCCCATATATTTTAGTCACCAAAAAGGAATCTTCATTAAACTTTTGAAATATTTTTTAGTCTCTTGAAAGGAATCTTCTTTAAACTTTTGAAATATTTTTTTCAATTTTCTTGAAGCCGTTGACATTGAAACCTCACTTTTTTACAATATAGTCTTTCAATATGTATTAGTATAATTAAATTTTGTTGTTAATCCTAACTTAAGAAATTCAACTAGAACTTAGAATTACAACATTTATTTGAGAATTTACATAATTAATTCTTGTAGTTGGGTGACAAAAAACATAGTATCATTTAGGATTTCACTATAAGTATAAAAAATAGTGCATTTCTCTTGTCTCCATTTGATTAAAATTTTAGTTGTCATAAAAAGCTTCATTCTTGGATATGTTCGATTTGACACTAGCATGATTTGAGCAACTTAAGTTGTGTTTTGGTATTAACCAAAGAACTTTATTGAGGCCATTTCCAATTGGGTTTCTAAAATTGATTAAAATAATTTTAACTGGACTTACATCTTATATATGATTTTCATCTACATTTGTGATAGTATAATTTAAATATAATCAATCCAAAATTCTTCTATGTCAAAATCCATATCAAATATTCTTCTATGTCTATAAATATAAAGAAAATATAATCAATCCAAAATTCATGTCCAAAGTTAAAAATATACTCCAATCCAATTCAATAAAAAATTCATATCCAAACATAATTTTATATTTACATTAGGATGCTAATTCTTATTTAACACATTACAAATATGAAAATGTTAGTCTATAAATAAATCCAGTTTTAACTCAACTCAAACATCACAATAATACAAACTGAATAGTTTTTATTCATTTTAAAACATTTAGATATGCGGAAGACTTATCTGAGTGCAGCACTGTTGGTTTTTTTTATTATCAGCAACTCATGTGAGTCTCACTCATTAAATTGAGTATAAAGTACAATTATTTTTTTTAAGGAATTCATACTCAGTTCTTATTTGTGTATGTTTAAATATGTTATTGAGTTATAATTATAATATTATTTTATTATTTTATTGACTTTCTATACGTAGATATCATATTAAAAATCGACAGAAGTTGTTCAAGCGATAAGGATTGTGGCCATGTTAAGTGCTCTTATGGTAACATTCACTGTAAAAATAATCAATGTCAATGCATTGATGATGCTACTTTTAACAATGACTTTAAACCTTCACCTTATCGTAAAAGTTCTCTTTCTAGCGGAGAAGGTGGAAGAAGGCATTAGGGCTTCGAATTTATGTCATATTGATCTCTCTAACGTTATATGCAGTTAAATCTTTAAACTAATAAGATTATGTCTTTATTTGGATCCAATTTTGACTTATACATGGACCTAAATGTTTTTACTATTATGAAATCAAAGCTAATTCCATCAACGTGGTTTAAATTTATCAGGTTAACCTGCAAAATAACAAAACATAAAAAAGAAGTACACCACATTTGCCCTTTTCATGATGTAAACTCGAGAATTATTATCGTGTTATTCTTACAACTTATGTTTTATATACGTTTTTATTTTGACTTCTGACCCATTCAAGATAATGTGTTCTTAATTACAAGCCTTTGACACTGCTAAAATTATTAACAAAAAATTATACTAAATTATAAATGAACTAAACTTTAATGTAAATTTTTGATTAATCGAAGTATTATTAAAGTTTGCTACAATATCGTTAAAATGAGAATGACAACTTTTCATTTTTTAAAAGATCTAACTTTGTTCTTGTGTAGTTGTCGGATTATGTAATTTGGATGTATTCTTACCACTAAAATTATAGAAAAGCCATGGACATTATTGACTGTTGTTAACTCCTACACTAACATTTCAACTGTTATTACCAAATGCATACACATAAGAAAACTGTAACTTGTAGTTAGGTTAATACTTATGACGTTTTTTACTCCCTTGTCTTATTAGTCAGTTGCATGAATAAAGATAATTTGATAGCAAAACCAAGTACTAATAATTTGACTAAATAAAACACAGTAAAAAGCATTACATTAGAACAAGGAAAAACTTACTGTGGAAAGTAATGCAATGTCGAAGGAGCAAATAAAGGAAACACTAACAAACAAAGAGAAAAATAATCATAAAAAATCAAGTTCTTTATGATTGTTGAAGTAATAAAATCATTTTTTCAGCATCAGAACTGTAATTTCATTTACCTATGTGTTTTCTCATGATGGTAGATCAAATCTGCATGAGAAAAGTAAATAGATGAAGGAGATGACTTTGGTGGGATAAGGAAAGTGAATAAAACTTTATGGCACGATGGTGAAGAAGTGAAATGAAACAGGAAGAGGAGGAGATGATAATGAAGGAAGCTGTAGGATTGCAATATGTTCATAACACGTAGTGGAAGATATAAAAAATTTTAATATGATTTATTTGTGCGTCAAAATTATATTACAGGTTAAAGATCAAATTTAAAATATATATGATAGCGAGTTCTCAAATTAAAATTATTCAAAAACACGAACACTCTATGCGTCTCTACACCAAAACTGACATTTGTTAATAAACTCTTTAATCAACAGAACGCGTGAATAAATTGAATAATATTTGTGTTAAAAAATTTTCACTAAATTTTAGTAGAAAATAAATTCCCTCAATTTTTTTTTTCTTTTGGTGTGCTTGCAGCTAGGTTTTTCTTCTCTTCTCTAATTTTTACTATAAAACTCCGCCCATCACTGTACTAAAATGATTTGGAAACTCTATTTATTTGGGTCTTTAGTTGCCTTAAACTTAATTAATTTACACTGTTTAACATTTTTCATAATTCATGATTTTTATTAATTTTTATTTTATTTTAAATTAAAAGGAAAAATTAGGAAAAAAATCGAAAAACGACAAATCGGGAAAAAACTGCCCACGGGAAAAATCCCACACGAGTGCTGGGTACTAAGGCTATTTTTATAAGTAGAAAGACTGTCGTTTTGCCTTCATCTTCTTTATTATTGTCGTTCACTTCCTCTCTCTATTGTTGTCGCTTCATCTTTGCCTCTTTATTGTAAATTAATTCAAGTTTTAATTTCTAAGATTAAATAAAGTTTAATTGTCCAACATCCTCTCTTAAACTTGATTTAACTAATTGCAACATCTTTTTTAACTTGATAAATATATCTTCAATTTGATCTTTAGATACACAGTACTCGACCACAATCTCTTTGTCTTTCACTAAGTCATGAATGTAATGATGTTTGATGTCGATGCGTTTGCTATGATTATGAAACACTTAATTTTTTGTTAAGGCAATAGCTGATTGATTATCACAATAGATTGTCGTTGGACCATCTTATTGATGTTTTAGCTCATTAAGCATCCTTTATAGCCAAAGTGCTTGAGCAGTGCAACTTGTAGCTGCTATATACTTTGCTTATATTATCGAAAGTGCTACTACTTGTTGTTTTTTAGAGGACCAAGAAAATGCACCTAAACCAAGATTAATCACATAACCTGAAGTACTTTTTCTTTCTTCCGTATCATCAGCCCAATCACTGTCTGTATAGCCAATAGATTCTATCTTGTTACTAGTTGAATAGAGAATGCCATCATCAAGCATTCCTTTAATATATCTCAATATTCTTTTAGCAGCTTGCTAATGAGATTGTCTTGGTTATTCCATAAATCTGTTCACAATACCAACTCCATAAACAATGTTAAGTCTAGTTGTTGTTAAGTACCTCAAGCTTTTAATAGGTCTCCCGAAATTTGTTGCATTAACCAAATCACCACTTCCGTATTTTATAAGCTTTAAGCTTTCTTCCACTGGTGTTAATATTGGTTTGCAAGATTTCATCTTAAATTTCTTCAAGACATCTCCTGCATTTTCTTTTGAGAAACGAATATGCCTTTATCTGTTTGATTGACCTCAATACGAAGAAAGTAAGACATTAACCCCATATCTGTCATCTCAAAGTGGGCAATCATATCCTCCTTAAATTTTGATAGAAGTCTTGAATTATTGCCGGTGAAGATCAAATCATCCATATAAAAGCAAACAACAATAATATCTATATTCTTGTTTGCCTTGATATACAGAATATGTTCGTACAGACACTTTTGGAAACCATGATCAAGAAAATAGGTGTCAATATGAGTGTACCATGCCCTTGGCGCTAGTTTATGCCTATATAAAGCCTTTTTCAACAGATAAACTTTATCTTCTTCACATTTCTTTTCATAACCAAATGGTTGTTCAAAGTGCACTTTTTCTTGGAGTACACCATTTAGAAATGCTGACTTCACATCCATTTGATATATTTTCCAACAATTTTGGGCATTAAGTGAAATAATCATGTGCACAATATCCAATATAGCAACAGGAGCAAATACTTCAAAGTAATTAATACCTGACTTTTGTTTGTATCCTTTTGTAACTAGCTTTACTTTAAATCATTCCACTTCTCCATTAGGCTTGTACTTTGTTTTCTATGCCATTTGACTCCGATTGGCTTCTTCCCATTTGGTAGAGTAGTTAACTCCTATGTATGATTCTTCTCAATGGCAAAAATTTCTTCGTCCATTGCTTTAATCCACTGTTCATCATTAGATGCTTCTTTAGACATTATTGGATCACAATCTGCAAAAGAAGCATAATGAACAACATCTTCATCATCATCAAGATCATTACTAACGTCTTAATCCTTTAAATAGGAAGGTGGACGATGATCTCATTGTGAAAATATTAATACAGGAGGAGATGAAGCTTTTGGAGTGACAGTAGATGATTCTTCAGAAACTAGAGGGGAAGACTGCTCACTAGTGTGCTTACTTGTTTTTATTTCATTGTTTATGAACACCGAAACTGATAGTGATCTCTTTTCTTCTTCGGACCATTCCCATACTCTATCTTTATCAAAAGTAACATCACAGCTAATGATTACCTTTTGGTTCTTTGGGTTGTACAACTTGTAGCCCTTTGTTTCCATGTTATAACCAATGAAGATGCATTTATCCACTTTGTCATCAAGTTTCTTCCTTAACTCATCTGGTACATATGAATAAGCGATACAACCAAACACCCTCATATGGCTTAAATTAGGCTTTTGTCCACTCCATACTTCTTGTGGTGTTTTACCACGAACACTTTCAACAAGACATCTGCTTAGAATATAAATTGCACAAGCAATCACTTCTGTCCAAAAGCTCTTAGGTAACTTCTTATAATGCATCATGCTTCTCACCATGTCCATAATAGTTCTATTTTTTCTTTTTTCCACTTCCTTTTATTGAGGAGTATATCTAGTCGTTAATTGATGTTTAATACCATGTTTTCTTAAGAAATCATAATAAATAATATATTTCGTGCCTCTATCAGTTCATAAATTTTTGATAGAGTAACCACTTTCTCTTTTAATATATGCCACAAAATTCTTAACTATTCCACATACATCCAATTTATGCTTCAAAAAATATACCCATGCCTACTAAAATCAACAATGAAAGTAATGAAGTACTTGTTACCTTTATTAGAAGGAGAGTTCAAGTAGCGTAAGTCTAAATGTACAAGCTCAAGTTGGCTTTTGGCTCTCCATGCTTGCTTTGTAGGGATGGATCTCTGTGTTTCTTTCTCAAGACACAATGTTCACAAAGTTGGTCACTTGAATAATTGGTAAGCTTGAATCCCACTATTTATTTGCAGGAAATTTGATGCTACCAAAATTCAAGTGCTCGAGCCACATATGCCATAGCCTATTATCATCGACAATCACATAATTATAGTTAGAAGCATTACCATAATTGATCTGTGTTGAAAATAAACGGTTGGATGAATCTTTATCTTTAGGATAATTCATTTCTTTGTGTCACTTACAGTGCACCCGTGTTTGTTGAAACACAAATCGTAACCCTTTTTTGCTAGTTGTCTCATGCTTAACAGGTTTTGACAAATAGTAGGAGCATAATAAATTTTAGAAATATAATACGCAAATTTATTATTTAATTTAATGGCAATTCTTCATTTTCCTAAAATTGGAACTTCCTGGTTGTCACCTAATTTCACCGAAGAACAAAACAATTCATCTAACTCAGAAAATACTTCCCTATTTCCACTTAGATGATTGCTACAACCTGAGTCTAATAACCATTGACTATTGTTACTTCCATTACTATCATGAGCTACCATTAATAAAGTCTCTACACTATCATTTTGGGCTACCTTAACTTGATTTTCTCTATGTTCTGATCTCTTTGCACGACACTCTCTACTATAATGATCTTATGTGGTTTACACTCTAATTGATAGTGACCATATTTTTTGCATTTATGACATTAGATGCGAGACTTACCTTGAGAAGATTCATTCTCTGTTGCACCTTGTCTTGACGTCCTTCTAAAATTTTCTCCTCCTCTGCCTTTGAGATTTGAGCCTTTTTGGCTATGTTGTGATCTAGGCATTTCCTTCTCATCCTTTAAACTTACTTTAGCCTTTAAATCTTGTTCTATTGTGCTTAGAGACATTTCATTCATCCACATCTCTCGTGATTCTAATGAAGCTTGTAAAACATTAAGGGTCATGGTGTCCAAGTTTTTGGACTCTTCAATGGCTATCACCACATAGTCAAATCGACTTGACTACGTACGTAAGATTTTCTCCATGACATCTCTCTCATTTATTTGGTCTCCATTATTCTTCATCTCATATATTAGTTTCTCCATTCATAAAAAATAATCATGAATACTTTTGTCTTTTCTTTGCTCCATTAGCTCAAATTGTCTTTTCAATCCTTACAGTCGTATTCGTTTGATTGGATATGCACCTTCATATGTTTTGAGTAAACTATTCCAAGCCTCTTTTGTTGTTTTGGCATGGAATATTTTTTCCAGGTCTGACAGCTCCACAGACCGATAAATTAAAAATAAAGCCTTTTCATTTAATGAATGATCACGAACAAAGTCTTATAAACTTACTACTGATGACTTTTCTTTTTCAACAAAATCATTATCTAAAATTTCGCCATAACCATTGCTTCTTAAATACAGCTCCATTAAGTGTTTCCATACTACAAAATTATTTTTGCCATCAAACTTAAAAATTAATGACTGCACTTATTGAATTTGGACTCCTGTTGTTGAACTAGAAGCCATTTTGATCAAACCTTATGCTCTAATACCAAATGTTAGCAATTTACTTTTTTTATAATTGCTAGAGAATAAATTTATAAATTAAAAAAATACTCAATATTTTATTAATAGAAAGAACATAAATTTTACAACACTCACAAGATAAAATCTCATATCCTAAACTTGTTATGTATTAGCTTGTTGAAACTAATAATTCTCATCTATTTTTTTCACCTCACGTTTGAAATATTTTTCTTTTCCTCACACTTGTCTTTTTTTCTCTTTTCCAAAAGCTATTTATATAAATAGAAAGGTTGTCGTTTTGACTTCACCTTCTTTATTATTGCCGTTCATTTTCTCTCTTTATGGTTGTCGCTTCACCTTCGTCTCTTTATTGTAAATTAATTCAAGTTTTAATTTCCAACATTAAATAAAGCTTAATTGTCCAACAATGATTCATGTGACAAGTCTAGTTCTTAGCTTGAACTCAAGCAAGAGGCTTTTTTGGTCATTTTTGCTCAATACTTTTTGGCAACTCTATAGAGTTAAGGTTGAGCGTGTTTGCATCACCTTCTATATGTAAACCAAGTTTTCCACAACTTATTTAATATTTTGAAGGGCATGTGCAATGAGTAACAAGCCCCCCAACCCCCCATTTACAAGTCTACTAATGATTGTAATCTCAAGATGAAAGGATTTATTCTTAATTCATTAACATGAATTTGTGGTTAATATTGTTACTAGTGAAAAGTCATTAGTTGGTGATTTTTCACAAAAAAATTTCTTCCAATAATTTTAATATCTTCAACAATATTATTTCATGTTTGGACAACATAAAAATTTTTTTAATTTTTTTTCTCTATTTTAGTTCTTTTTATTCCATATTTATCCTTTTCTTATATGGTGTCATAATTTCTAAGATTTGAGAATATTCTTTAGTGCTTTAAGTTCTCATTGTTGTCAACTTAATTATATATTTGATCTTATTATAATCTATAACTATTTGTTAAAACCGAAAAACAACTCCAATTTTTTGGGTAGCTTATCTCCTTGTAAAAAAAAAAACAACAACAAACTCGTATACAAATTTATACATGTGATAATTTTTGTTTATCTATTTCATAAAATCGATTTGAGATATTTTTCTATCAATGGATATGTAACAACCCAGACTCTATAGGGAGTCAAGAGTGTCCTTTTTGTGTATCCATTTATAGATACAATAACATATGTAATTAAACTTGCATATATTAATAATAGATAACATTCTCATCCTATGCATTTTAGTAGAGTCTTTAAAAACAGTGACAAACTAGCGAGGCATAATAATATCTCAAAATTAAATAATACTTCAAGATTTGGAAAACTAATCAACATAAATGGATGTCTTCATTTGTTATGTACATTATTTGAGTGGGATGAGGACTATAAAAAAAGTTTTTTAGAACTAAAGAAGCGGCTGACTACTGCACCTGTGCTGGCCTTACCGAATGGATCGGGGGGATATACAGTTTACAGTGATGCCTCATATCTAGGCCTGAGTTGTGTTTTAATGCAGCATGAGAAGGTCATAGCCTTTGGGTTCAGACAGTTAAAGAGTCATGAGAAAAACTATCCCACCCATGACTTAGTGCTTGCCGCAATCATACACGCCTTGAAGACTTAGCGCCATTATTTATATGGAGAGACCTTTCAGATCTATACTGATCACAAGAGTTTGAAATACATATTCACTCAAAAGGATCTCAACATACGTAAGAGAAGGTGGATAAAACTTCTTAAGGACTATGACTGTGACATCTTGTATCATCTGGGTAAGGGCAATGTGGTAGCCAATGCACTTAGCAGAAAAAATACAGGTATATTAGCCCATTTGATGGTTTCAGAATGCAGGCAGATTGAGGCAACGCAATAAGTTCAGCTTCAGGACTTGATGAGAGTCACATGTTTGGGTCATCTGACCGTTCAGCCTGAGTTAATCCAGAGAATAAGGAAAACTCAGTCAGCCGATTCTGCCCTAGTAGCCATCAAGAAAGATGCAGAACAGGGAGTTAGCTCAGAATTCTGAGTCTCTGTCGATGGGTTACTCTGATTCCAGGACAGGGTGTGTGTTCCAGATGACAGTGAGTTAAAGAGAGACATCATGATAAAAGCCCATAGCTCAAAGTTTGCCATGCATCCTGGAAGCACTAAAATGTACCAAAGTATGCGACTCCGATTATGGTGGAATGGAATGAAAAGAGATATAGTAGATTTTGTCTCTTAAGTGTTTGGTATGTCAGTAGGTCAAGGTAGAGCATCAGTGCCCAGGCAGGCTACTACAGCTATTACCGATCCCAGAATGGAAGTGGGAACATATCACCATGGACTTCGTGACAGGATTACCTAAGGCACACTTAGGACATGATGCCATCTGGGTAATTGTTGACTGCCTTACCAAGTCTTCCCACTTCTTGGCTATCAGGATGACCGATCCTTTGGACAAGTTAGCAAGAATGTATATCCAGAAAATAGTCAGATTGCATAGAGTTCCAGTGATAGTGGTGTCCGACAGGGATCCAAAGTTCACTTCTCGATTTTGGAGTAGCTTTCAGTAGGCCATGGGAACGAAGTTGCCATTCAGTACTGCATTCCACCCTCAGATTGATGGACAGTCAGAAAGGATGATCCATACACTTGAGGATATGCTCCAAGCTTGTGTTCTTGACTCTGGAGGCTACTGGGATGACCATCTACCCCTGATAGAGTTCGCCTACAACAATAGCTACCAAGCGAGTATTGGCATGGCTTCGTATGAGGTGTTATATGGGCGCCCATGTAAATCACTGATTTGTTGGGATGAAGTGGGCAATAAAAAACTGTTCGGCTCAAATCTGGTAGAGGAAACTACATCCAAAATAGTTAAGATCAGGAAGAACATTCAGATGGCTCAAAGCAGGCAGAAGAGTTATACGGACACCCGGAGGAGAGATTTAGAATTTGAGGAAGACGATCGGGTGTTTCTTAAGGTCACTCCTTTCAAGGAAATCAGTAGGTTTGGCAGGAGAGGAAAACTGAACCTACGATTTATTGGACCATTTAAAGTCTTAGACAAGATTGGTACCGCCGCCTACAGACTAGCACTGCCTCCAGAACTTTCTAAGGTCCACAATGTGTTTCATGTGTCCATGCTACGCAATTACAACCCAGACTCCTCTCATGTCTTGGAGCAAGAACCTCTTCCTCTCTAGGAGGATTTATCCTACGAGGAAGTACTAGTCGGCATTGCGGATCAAAAGAGCAGATTACTCCGCAATCGGGAAATTCCCTTTGTAAAGGTCATATGGCAGAACCAC
The DNA here is from genome assembly GCF_054855325.1 of Carica papaya. Taxonomy (NCBI): domain Eukaryota; kingdom Viridiplantae; phylum Streptophyta; class Magnoliopsida; order Brassicales; family Caricaceae; genus Carica; species Carica papaya. Next base: position 27,659,606 of record NC_142317.1, read on the forward strand.
ACACCAAGGAAGGCTACATGGGAGCTAGAATCCGACTTTAGAACCCAGTATCCCCACCTATTCGATTGAGAGTGAGAGATAAATTTGAGGGACTAAATTTCTTTTAAGGGGGGAGAGTTGTAACACCCAATAATATTTTTTAATTTTGTTTTTGTTTTTTTAATATATTTATTTATTTTGTTTTAATTTAATGAATAAAAAGGGGTAAAATTTGTTAAGGATTAATTTGAAAACAATTTTGGGGAAAAGGGGGTGAAAATTTTTGTTCTGGGGGTATTTTTGAAAGAAAAATCTGAAACTGGAGGTCAAAACACAATTTAGAAAAGTTACAGCACGTTAGATGCCCGGTTAACAGCCCCAACCAACTAGGATGTGCTAGGTGGCAGAGGCACTGACGCGAGAGGCCACACGGGGGGAGCCACATGGGCGTTCTGAGTTCACATGATCGAACGACTGAGATCTGTTCCTACGCGCACGGATGGCCCAAATTGAAAACGCGCATGGACAGCCCAGATTGCATCGCACATGGATGGTCCAGATTGAATTGTGCACGGATGGAGTAGATTGAATCGCGATAAACGGTCCAGATTCACTCCCTATTTAATCACAATCAGACGGTCCAGATCAAAAGCGATGGACAACCCAGATTAAAAATGGATGGTAAATAACCCCATCCGCACCCAAATCCTAACCCTAACCGCCACAGCCCCTCGCAGAAGAAGATGGCCCAGCCACCGGGGAGCCGACTGCCGCCACCCGTTGCCGCACCGGAGCAATTTTTGACCACCAAACGAGGCAAAAATTTCCCCTCTTGCACGAAATTCAATTTCAAACCCACCCATTGCTAAATCGGAGTGAAAAAACTTGCTAATTGGCTGAAAAATGCTGCTGAAGCTCGGCAGCGCCGCCGCGAGGTGTTTCAGAAAATGCCTCTGATGAGGCCCTTTCTGATTCCCATTCAATGTGATTTTTCCACCATTGTGATCATCGTTTCCTTCTCTAAAGGTTGACTAGAGCAAAACACCCAACCACAATGTGAGCCAGAGGAGCCGCTGCATCAGAGAGCCCCACCACCAGTAAGTTTTAGTTTTCTACATTTTTTTCGGCCCACCGAGGGCCCTAAGTGTGTTTTCTCATAGGAACTGATGCAAATTTGCCTGAATTCAACCAAAAACAGCCAACCCAAGGTGGATCGCCACCGCGGGCGACAGCGCCATCTCCGGAGCACAACGGAGCCGCCGTGCCGGATTTTCGAAGTTGGCCGAGTAGGCTCTGGGACTAATTTTTGGATTTATTTGGGACATTTGTAGGTACTGTAAGTGTGTTTTAGTTCCTGAAGAAAATTCAGGGAACCTAAGGACCGCCCGTAGGCGCAGTAACTACTTAACTTTCGGCGTCAAATCAAGTAAGGACCCATCACCCTATTTCCTATCATGGAATTGAAGTTCAAATAAATAATAGTACGGTCTTTTGTACAAATTAAATAGATGTGCATAATTAATTACAGATTGCTAATGGAGCCCGAATCGAATATTATTCTTTATTGATTTCTATTGATTGATCTTACAGTCTAAAAGCATGATGGTTTCTGGTTTATATATTGTATGGTTTAAATGCATGTATTACTGCCTTACTTGAACACTATTTGATTTTGGGAATCTAAGATATGATTGCATTGTTAGATGCATGTTTACTTGTTTATGTATTTATGTTTGATTTGGTAACGGAGACTAAGAAAAAACAGGAAAGGGGTGTGATCTGATAAATGGATAAAATGACAGCCTCACTAGATATCCTGGGAGATGGTGGACGGACTGAATTCATAGGGAACCCTACCGTGAATGTTGTCTCATACCGGACAGGGTATGCAAACTTGGTCATTTGGCGCTCATACCGGATGGGGTATTGAGATTTAATGTCTTAGCGCTCATACCAGACGGGATATGGGGTCGGCTATGTAATTAAGAATGTTAAGGAAAAGGGGTTCACGTGTAGTGGGGACACCCATATGGATCTCCATGGATACTAGTAGGCTGGTGAAATGAGAAACGGTTACGAGTTCATGTATTGTTAATGGATATGGATTTATAATATGTACCGTGATGGTTGATTATGCATGAAATTATGATCTGTATGACATTATTTCTTCTATAATTTGTTTCCATAAATTCCCTAATGGTAAGTAAAAGGGTAAATTGTTTTATTTTAAATAAATGTATTGGCTTAAATCTATTGCTCCATTGATTGTTTTGATTTTCTACCAACCTTTGCTTCTGTGATGGTGACATAGTGTGATGTCTTTACTGGGCTAGTGTAGCTCATTCCTTATTTAACTATTTCAGATCAAGAGGACCTGATTTCTGAGCCCGATCCGCAAGAAGACTGCAAGTAGATACTAGATACTTTATATTTTCCTTCGCTTTTCTCATTTCTCGTGTTTCTTTTAGAGATTTCATTCTGTGATATTTATTTAGTACTTTTAAGTTATTGTGTAAGGGATGTAAACCTTAACTTTTTATTTCGCTTCTGCACTTAAATTAGTATATATTTCCTTTTGGATTTCCGGGGCCGTTACATGTATTCCTTTATTAAATTAAAAATTCAAAAACATTTCCAAATATAACCTTTTTGATATAACTTATAAGAGTCTTCCACATGTATTCCTTTATTAAAGTAAAAATTCAAAAACATTTCCCAATATAACCTTTTTTATATAACTTAAAAGCTTCACAAGTACTAACAATATATAACTTAAGTTCTTTCAAATAAAGACATTTCCCAATATAACCTTTTTGATATAACTTATAAACTTCACAAGTACTAACAATTCAACTTAATTTCTTTCAAATAAAATCTTACACATACCGATAAATAGCATTCGACCACCATATGGAAGGCCCATCATAGTCACAATGCAAAAAGATCTATTTAAATTTTTTAAAATATATATTTTTAATTCTCTTAAGGGTAGTGACATCAACAACTATTTTTTTTATTAAGTAATCTTTTAATACGAGTTAGGATCATTTAGTTAAGGGTTTTTAAAAACTAATTTTTATAGTTATTTATTTGGGTTTTAATGTAAAGACAAGATTTTTTTTTCTCATTTCTATTTCGGCCATTCAATTAATATTTTATGATGCAAAGCTTGAGCCTATGCAATGTTTAATTGGGCATTAAGGTAATTTTATCCATTTAACTTGCATTTGGGCATTAACCCAAAGAACTTATTAAGATAATTTGTAATTAAGCCTACATTTGATATACGGTTTTAAGCTATATATGTAATTGTTTAATTTTAAAATGGGTCCTAATTGACTGAATGTACTGAGATAATGGTTGAATCTATTTTGAGTTCCAAAACAATAAAAATGATTTTTGTTTAAAATCAAAGATTTGGACCAAAAATAAAAGATTTAACCAAACATTGAACTTATTTATATCTCTAGGGAATGAATTTTTTCTTAAAACTAACCATGTCATGACTCTTTCGAGGAGTAAATTGATATTTTAAGTCAAATGTAAGAACGTTAATATTATGAAGGGTAAATTTGAAAGCTTGGAAAGAAATATAGAAGAAATTTTAGAAAATTAAAATGACATTCTCTATAGTACTATTTATGACCCATTATAACACATAACAAAAATGCCTCATCATGTTGACTTGGTTAATTTATAAGTACCTTTCTGAGGTAGGCTAGTGGTTAGCTAGAACTAAAATTATTGTCATTAAGGAAACTAAATACGAAAACTCAAGAAAAAAGGAGGAAAAAAAAAGTAAAAAACTAAAACTAAATTCTTTAGATATTATATTTTTGAGCAATTTAGACCACACAAAAATGACTGTTGGATTTTTACTTTTGTTATAATTGCCTAAAGAATAAATTTCTAAATTAAAAAACACTCAATATTTTATTAATAGAAAAATAAATTTTACAACACTCACAACATAAAATCTCATACCCCAAACTCGTTATGTATTAGCTTGTTAAAGCTAATAATTCTAATTTAATTTTTTTCACCTCATGTCCCAAATATTTTTATTTTCCTTGCACTTGTCTTTTTTTCTATTTTTCTAAAGCTATTTATATGAATAGAAAGGCTGTCGTTTTGGCTTCACCTTCTTTATTATTGTTGTTCATTTAATCTCTCTATTGTTGTTGCTTCACCTTCGCCTCTTTATTGTAAATCAATTCAAGTCTTAATTTCCAACATTAAATAAAGTTTAATTGTCCAGCATCCTCCCTTAAATTGATTTAACTAATCCCAACATCTTCTTTAACTTGATAAATATATCTGCTTTAAGTGGCTTTGTGAAAATATCTGCAATTTGATCTTCAAATGGATCGTACTCGACCACAATCTCTTTATCTTTTAAGTCACGAATGTAATGATGTTTGATGTCGATATGTTTGCTACGATTATGAAACACTGGTCTTCTTATCACTTATAAAGAAAATATAATCTAGTTTAAAATTCATACCAAGGATTAAAAAATGAAATCCAATTGAATCCAAAATTCACATCCATAATTAAAAATTATAATATAATCCAATCAAAAATTCATATCCAAAATTAACTTTATGTTTAAATTTATGGTTAATATTCTTATTTAACACCTTCTAGATATGAAGATGTTAGTTCTATAAATAAATTTAATTTCAAGTCAACTCAAACATAATGATAATGCAAATTGAATAGTTTTTAAAATAGTTAGATATGGGAAAGACTTCTCTAAATGTAGAATTTGTTTCTTTCATTATGATCAACTCATATGAGTTTTAGTCATCAAGTTGAGTACAGAGTACAACTATTTTTTTAGGAAGTCATGTTTAGTTCTTTTTTGTGTCCGTTTAAACACGTATTTGGGTTACAACTCTAATGTTATTGTATTATTTGACTCACTTGAAAATTCTATTGACTTTTTCTATACAAATATCATTGCGGCCATGTTATGTTCTCCTATGATCATGTTGATTTTACAAATAATGTAAGGACCCAGAACTAGAAGGGAAATAAATTCATAAATTTAATGTGGAAGCGATTAATAGAGTTAGGGTTTACATTCCTTACATAATAATTTAGAATGCCCAATAGGACTATGAAAATGTCCTTTCTAAAAGATAAATAGAAATTAAAGAAATGAAACGAAAAGCGAATAACTAAACATCATAGGACAACCTTCACTACCACTTGAAGGGAGTCTAGATAGTGAACTACTCACAATCCTCTTGCTGATCGAGATCTGGATCTTGGTTCTCTTGATATAAAATTGTTAATGAAAGAGTGAGCTACACTAGTCCAATAAGAATATCACACTAATCACAGATACAAAAAACTAAAGATTGGTAAAAATCATAAAATAACTAATTGAGCAATTAATTTGAGTAAATTCATTTAATATAAAGAAGATCGTTTATTAAGAGCTTACCGTAACGAGTTTTCCAAAACAACCTATGAAATCTCATATCCATATCACTCTTCAATTTCACACATAAGAGAACAAGAAATAATAACTTTTCTTCCTTACTTACTTACTGGTACCCTAGGGGGTCCATAGGGGTATCTTACCTACTCGTGAACCCAATAACCAATTTTAACAATTAATCGACCATCCCCATACCTCGTCCGATAATGAGTGCCAAACATTCCATCGTCTCGATACCCTGTCCGGTATAAGGGTGAATCATATCTCTTAAACCTTTTCGGTAAGGAATTTTATTTCCGTCTGACTGAGGTAACATTCATGGTAGGGTTCCCTATGTACTGGGCCTATCTACTTTTTTCCTGAGTTCCCAGTAAGTCTTTCACATATAAATTTTCATCAATAAACAATCAACAATACATACCAATATCTTATATCACATTCACAGATTAATTGAACTACATTCATGCTGATGGTATATAGCCAAAATAACTAGATAAGTCGATAAAACCATTAAAACTATAAATTAAGAACATATACTATATAAAAATCAAGCAAGTAAGATAGTACAGAAAAATAAATAGAAAATCAAAATAATTGTGAAATTACTAGTTTCGACTCCACTAGTGACTTGTAATTATTTTTACAATTTTTTAAATTTTCACAAAACATAAAATTATACATTGTTAAGTCTTAATTTACTGTGACGGATAAAAGAGTGAGGGATCCTTACCCGGATCGGCGTTTCGATATGTTGAGCTGTCTACTACGCCTCCTAACAGGTAGCGAGTTCCCTGAATTTTTTCTGTAGAATTCAAAACACTCGTCACACACCTAAAAATACCCTAAAAATCCAAAATCAGTGTCCAAAAAACTTTTTAGCTAATTTTGGGGTTCCAGCATGGCGTCGTTGCCCACGGTGGTGGTTCACCCCGGCCTAGCCGGTTTTTTCCAGTTTTGGCTGGTTGTGACTGGTTTTGGTTGTATTCCATATAGAAAAACATGTTAGAGGCCTCAGTTGGCTGGAAAATCTCAAAGAAAATTGAACCTACAGGCGGGGGACCTTCGGGTGCATCAGCTCCGCCGGTCTTCCTTTACGGTTGAGCTTCTTTCTTTGGCTACCTTGCATAGAAAAGGACGGTGAGAAAAATGATTTAAAAATTACATGAAATAGGAATCGGGAAATGTCTTATCGGAGGGGTTTTGGGGTAATAGCCGTGGCTGCTCTCCTGGGCTTTGCTCGTAGTTTCTGGCTCACCCATCGTTCTTCTTGCTCCGATTTGGCCACGGTGGTACTGGAAATCAAATTCTAAATGGTTAGGGGGAAATTTTACCTTTTTTGGCGGTCAGCTGTGGCTCTGACCCAGCAGCGGTCGATAGTCAGCCTCCTTCTCCAGCATCTGGTTCTTCTTCTTCAGTGGGGGCTGATGGCTATGCTTTAGATTTCTGTGTGATGCAAAGTATTTATAACCATTATGCATTGATCTAGATCGTCCATCATGATCGATCTCATCCGTCCGATCGCAGCTAAGGTAAAAATGGATCCAGGCCTTCCACGCGCGCAAATTGCTAGTGTGGCCTCTTGCGTGGCACCAACGTTAGTGCGCCTTGCCATGCGCCGCGCTCCAATTCATCAAGGCTGCTGACTGGGCGGTCTTATGTGGTCAAACTTTCTCTATTTGCACTTTGACTCCCTGTTTTCAATTATTCTTTCAAAAACACCCCCCAAACTCAAATTTTGCCCCCTTCTTCCCAAAATTATTTTTAATTTCATCCTTAATTCATATTTTTTCTCAAAAATTCAATCAAATTAAAATAAAATAATTTTTTTAATCATTTATATATATATTCCATAACTTGTAAAATTATCCCGGGTAAATTTTCGGGTCTGGGTGTTATAAATAATCAATATCAATGCATTGATGATGCTACTTTTAATGATTGATTTAAACCTTCACCCTTTCCAAAAGTTTACCTTGCAATGGAGAAGGTGGAGAAAGGGATTAGGGCTTTAAATTTATACATCATATTGACCTATTTAATGTTATATATAGTTAAAATTTTAAACTAATAAAATTATGTCTTTATTTGGATCCAATTCCGATTTATGCATCAACATGAACACTTTTTCTATTATGCAATCATAATTAATTCCATCAATGTTGTTCAAATTTATCAAGTTAAACTGCAAAATAACAAAACATAAAAAAGAATCCACCACATCTGCCCCTTTCCTAATGTAAAATCAAGAATTTTTCTTATTATCGTGTTATTCTTACAACTTATGTTTCATATGAATTTTTATTTTGACTTCTGACACATTCAAGAAAATATGTCCTTAATTACAACCCTTTGACATTGTTAAAAGTATTAATCAAAATTTTACTAAATTATAAACAAGTTAACGTTTGATTTAAAATTTTGACTAATTGAAGTATTATTAAAGTTTGCTACAATATTGATAATTATGAGAATGAAAAATTTTAATTCTTTAAAAGACCTAACTATGTTCTTGTATGTGTTTCATCTTATGTAATTTTTATTATTTTCTCACCACCTAAATTACAAAAAGCCATGCACATGTTTGATGCAATATTTTATAAAACTGTTGGTGTCGATTTTGGATGGGAAAATAATCGAAGGACATTATTGACCATCATTATGATCTTACATTGATAATTCAACCATTATTATCGAATGCATAGACATAAGGAAACCTTAACTTGTACGTTGTGTTAATACCTATGAGGTTTTTTGTTATCTTGTATTCTTAGTTAGTTACATGAATAAAGATAATTTGATAGTAAAGATAAGAACTCATAGTTTGACTTAATTGCTTCAAATAAAACCTAGCAATAAACATTCAATTGGCTAATACAATTCAAGCACCATATGGTGCATATATATTATAGTTGCCAAAAAGGAATCTTCATTGAGCTTTTGAAATATTTTTTCAATTCTCTTAAAGCCACTGACAATAACATTACAATTTTCTACTATATAGTCATTTGATATGTATTAGGATCATTAAATTTTGTTATTAAATCTAATTTAAGAACTTGAACAGGATGTAGAATTATGACATTTATTTGGGAATTTATAGAATTAATTCTTATAGTTGGGTGACATAAAACATAGTATCATTTAGGATTTCACTATAAGTATAAAAAACATTGCATTTCTCTTGTCTCGATTTGATTAAAATTTTAGTTGTCACACAAAACTTCATTCTTGGATATGTTCAATTTGACACTAGCATGATTTGAGCCACTTAATTTGTGTTTTGATATTAACCAAAAAACTTTATTGAGGCTATTTTCAATTGGGTTTGCATCTAATATCTACAAATAATATAAGGTTTTTAGCTATATTGATGATCATTTAATTCTAATATGTGATTTAATCCAACTAAAATAAAAAAGCCATAGTTAAATTTTTAAGTAGAATGAGAATTTAAAAGTCACTTGTTTCTGAGCAATGACTCAGACCATAGAAAGATTCAGCGTAAGTTTAAACAGACCCATGCCTTTAAAGAACGATTTTTTCTTATAATTAGTGGTACAATGACTTTCAGAATGTTTAAATGCATTTTATGTGAAATTTTTAAACGTATTATCATTGAGAAAATTAAATACAATAATTGTAAAGAAATGGAGAAAAAATGTAGAAAACTAATACTAATTTTTTTGGGTACTATATCTCTGAGTAATTATAGCACTAGACAGAAATTATTCAAGTTTAAACTGACCCATTGCCTTTAAAGAAATTTTTTTTTCTTATAATTAGTGGTACAATGAGTTTCAAAATGTTTAAATTCATTTTATGTGAAATTTTTAAGCGTATTATCATTAAGAAAGTTAAATACAAAACTCATAAATAAATGAAGAAAAAAAATGTAAAAAACTAATACTAAATTTTTTGGATACTATATCTTTGAGTAATTATAGCACCAGACAGAAATTATTCATGTGATTGACATGACCAATTTTATAAATATCTTTCTTAATAATTCTAGTTCTTAGCTGAAACTCAAGGATTAGAAGGATAAGATAGGTGAAATGAGGTTTTTTGCTCATTTTTTCTCTATCCTTTTCGGTAACTCCATAGAGTTAAGGTTAAGCCTGTTAGCTTCACCATTTATACAGAAACCATGTTTACCACAACCTATTTAATATTTTCAAAGACATGAAGAATGAGTAACCCCCACCCTCATTTACAAGTCTACTAAATAGGGTCCTCACCTACAGATGAAACCATTTATTCTTAATTCACAAACATAAATTATGTTTTATTCGAAAAGTCATAAGTTGGTGAATTTTCACAAAAAAAAAAAATTTACAATAATTTTAATATCTTCAAAAATATTATTTCGTGTTGGAAAAAAAAAATTGTTTCAATTCTTTTTCTCTATTTTATTTCTTATTTATTTCGATTTTTATCTTTTTCTTCTATGGTGTCATGATTTTTTATAATTGAGAAAATCTTTAATGATTTAAATTCTCATTGTTGTCTACTTAATTAAATATTTTATAATATTATAGTTCATAACTTTTTATTGAAATGAGAAAGAAAAAACTTCAATTTTTTCGGATTACTTATCTCCTTTCAAAAAAAAAAAAAAGAACAAACTCATATACGAATATATAGATATGATATTTTGTGTTCAAAATTCTTTTTATTAACCTAATTAAATCTATTTCATAAAATCCATTTGAGATATCCATTTGAGATATTTTATTCACTTCCTTTAACTCTTTCTTATAGTTACCACTTATAAAGAAAATATAATCAATCCAAAATTAATATTCAAAGTTAAAAATATAATCCAATTCGATCCAAAATTCATATCCATAATCAAAAAATATAATCCAATTCAATCAAAAATTCATATCCAAAATTAATTTTATACATAAATTAGGATGAATATTCTTATTTAACAACTATTTTTTTTTTGTAATTCATGCTTAGTTCTTATTTATGTACGTTTAAACACATTATTGGGTTATAATTATAATATTAATGTATTATTTTATTGATCTAAAAATTCCATCAATTCTTTGTACATAGGTACCATATTAAGAATTGACGGAGCTTGTTTAAGCAATAAAGATTGTGGCCATGTTAAGTGCTCCTATGGTCACGTTCACTGCAAAAATAATCAATGCCAATGCATTGATGATGATACTTTAAACAATGGATTTAGACCTTCACCCTATCCAAAAGGTTCTCCTTCCAGTGGAGAAGGTAGAGAAAAGCATTAGGACTTCAAATTTATACATCATATTGATCTATCTAATGTTATATACAGTTAAATCTTTAAACTAATAAAATTATGTCTTTCTTTGGATCTAATTCAGACATATGCATCGACATGAATATTTTCACTATTCTAAAATGAAAACTAATTCCATCAATCTGGTTTAAATTTATCAGGCTAATCTACAAAATAACAAAACATAAAAAACAAGTCCACCACATTTGCCCCTTTTATGATGTAAACACAAGAAATTTTCTTATTATCGTGTTATTATTACAACTTATCTTTGATACGCATTTTTATTTTAACTTTCGAGCCATTCAAAAATGTGTATTCTTAAATACAACCCTTTGACACTACTTAAACTATTAGTCAAAATTTTATTAGATTATAAACGAATTAACATTTGATTTAAAATTTTGATTAATCGAAGTATTGTTAAAGTTTGCTAAAATATCGCTAATTATGAGAATGGAAAATTTTCATTCTTTAAAGGTCCTAACTAAGTTTTTGTGTGGTTGTCAAATTATAAAATTTGGATTATTTTCTCACCACTTGAAATACAGAAAAGTCGTGCACATCTTTGGTGCAATATTTAATAAAAGTGTTGTCCATTATGATGGGTAAATAAGCAAAGGAAATTATGTATCATTGTTAACTCCTACACTGACATTTCCACTGTATTACCCGAATACATCAACATAAGGAAACCGTAACTTGTAATTGGTTTAATACCTATGAATAAAGGTAATTTGATAGCAAAGACAAGTACTAATAATCTCACTTAATTACTTCCAATAAAATATAGCAAAAATCACTACTTTGACTAACACCATTCAAGAACCATATGGACCACATATATTTTAGTCACCAAAAAGGAATATTCATTAGGCTTTTGAAATATTTTTTCAATTCTCTTAAAACCTTTGACATTGACACCTCACTTTTTTACTATATATTCTTTTTATATGAATTAGTATAATTAAATTTTGTTGTTAATCCTAACTAAAGAAATTCAACTAGAACTTTCAAGACCAAATGCGATGCTAAAGATAGTATCGAACTACTTAAAAGTAAACTAGTGGCCAAAGATTTTACTCAAAAGGAAGTTATAGATTATAGAGATACCTTCTCTCTAATTTTTTAAAAGAATTCCCTTAGAATCATTATGAAATTTGTAGCACATTTTGATTAGAGTTACATCAAATGGATGTGAAAACTGCTTTCTTGAATGAGAATTTGGATGAAGATATGTATATGGATCAACCTGAAGGGTTCGCAATGAAAGGAAAAGGACAGGTAGTTTGCAAATTAAAGAAATCTATTTATTATCTTAAACAAGCTTCCAGATAATGGTATATAAAGTTTAATGATACCATTACATCTTTCAAATTAAAAGAAAACACTGTTGATCAGTGTATATATATGAAAATTAATGGGAACAAGTTTATATTTCTGATACTCTATGTTGATGACATTTTGGTAGCTAGTAGTGATCTTGGTTTGTTATACGAAACTAGGAAATATCTCTCTAAAAACTTTCAGATGGTTGATATGGGTGAGGCAACTTATGTTATTAGAATAGAAATCTTCAGAGATCGTTCTCGAGGATTGTTAGGTTTGTCTTAGAAATGATATATTAACCGAATTTTGGAGAGATTCAATATACAAATATGTTCAGCCATTGTTGCACGTATTCTTAAGAGTGACAAATTAAGTAAAAGTCAGTGCCCAGAAAATGACTTAGAAAGGGAACGAATGATGAACATTCCATATGCATCTGTTGTGGGAAGTTTGATGTACTCTTAAACCTATACTAAACCAAATATCAACTATGCTATTGGTATATTGAGAAGATATCAAAGTGATCCAAGAATTGAACACTAAAAAGCTGCAAAGAAGGTTATGAGGTATCTTCAAGGGATAAAAGATTTTATGCTCATATATAAAAGATCAGAACAATTAGAGGTGATTGGATACTCAGACTCAGATTATGGTGGTTGTTGTGATAGCTTAAAGTCTACTTCAGATTTTGTCTTTATGCTAGCAAATGGGACAATTTTGTGGAAGAGTGTAAAACAGTCTATTACTGCCTCATCCACAATAGAGAAGTTTATAGTATGTTTTGAAGCCTCAAGTCATGCTTTGTGGTTGCAGAATTTCATTTCAGGACTTGGTGTTGTTGACCCTATTACCAAGCCACTAAGAATATTTTATGATAATACTACAGCTGTTTTCTTCTTTAAGAATGGTAAATATTCTAGTGGATCCAAACACCTAGATTTAAAGTATTTAATTGTTAGAGAAAGAGTCTAGAAACAACAAGTGTCGATTAAAAATATTAGTACCACACTTATGATTGCTGATCCATTGACTAAAGGGTTACCTCCAAAGATGTATGCAGAACATGTTGTAAGGTTAGGTCTTTTGAGTAATTTATAATATGACAATGGATATTTCAGTGGTTGAATAATTAACATTTTGTGCATTAAAGTATGTTTCTGTTACTTTTTATTTTTAATCATGGGTGCATAATGTAGCATTTAATTAACAGGGAATGTCTTGAGAAGACAAATTATAGAGGCTATTTTGGCATTATGGATTGAATTAGTAAAGGTTATTGGTGTGTGGTGCATAGAAGAAAATGTGACATTAAAGTCATGTGACCGTTATAATTCACATTTATAATCTAAGTTATTTAAGTATTATGTTATAGTAATTTTAAGCTTGTTGGCTGATTTTATTGCAATCACTATCAAATTTATTTTATTAATAAATATATTTTAGTATAAAATGTATATATATTATAGTATTCATAATCGGTTTTGTGGGTCAAGTGAGAGAACGTTAATTTCAGAAATTAAGTGGATGACCCATTAACTTAGTGTTTTATTTTTTCATCCACTTATAACGGTTGAAGCCAACTTAAAGGACACCCAAAGTACATTGATGGAGTGGGTAACCTTAAAATAAATTATAGAATTATTATATTTTATGGGTATTAATCTACAATAATAAAAACGGTTATCAACACATTCAATTACCTTGAATGTGTTTTGGCCTCTCCTCTCATCTATAAAAGGAGCACAAATTTCTCTTTCAAGGTGTTTTCCATCAACTAAAATTACAATTTTTTGTGTATAATAGTTAGATAAAGAGAAGAAGTGAGTTAGATAATTAAGGTCATCTCTAAGAGGTCTCTCAATCACGCTATGACTGCATCATATCAGAACGGTATATAGCTCTAACTTTCTGTTGTCTTTCTTTTCTTAAGATGTGTTGAATTCAATAAAAAGATGACTTCTATATAAAAGTTTCTTACATATACAAAATCTCCCACTCGGCCACACAAGCCACAATATATTACCACATCAACATATCTTTCATGCTTCATACAGGATATGAGGTGTGCAACCAAAAGGCAACAAGTAGTGTTATATTAAGTCACCATCTAACTAATATAAGACTTTCATATTTATAATACACCAGATCATTTGAACATCACTGTTAGCATACAATGTCCCTCTATGGTATAATTATATTACTTGATTATATACAAAATATAACTGCTCAGGCTCATGTGATGATATCAGAAAGATTCTTCCTTAGACACTCATAACAATCCATCTCAACTTGACTGCTTTCCTAACTTGCTCATTTAGACCGTATAGGTCGTGACCCTTGGAAATATATTAAAGTAGCAACATCAAATCTTGACTTCATGTGATAGCTCCAAGTCGAAAGGTATCATACAAGGAGGACACAAGAGTCAATAGGTTTTACACAACGATAAAGTAGGGAATTATTTTGTCACTCCCTATATCAGTCATCATATAGCACATATTCGTATGATATGTATGTCACAACATAGCTCCCACTAAATTGGCCATGTCATTTTTCTATGTCATGCGAATCATAAGTCCAAATACTACTTAAGAATCTAACTCGAGCCACTTAATCAACATACTCAATGTGTGACTTGACACTCAATTTTTGGCTATAAGACTTGAAATCGAGTATATTTCATACTCGACTTTCTAGAGTCTCACCTTAGACATACTAAGTTGATTATAAAATTTTAATATTTAGTCATTAATGCAACACAAGTATAAAGATAGTCCATATTACATATAGTTAACGCAAATATGATTTAGTCCTATCTTACTCGTTACTCAAGCGTTAGGGAGATCACTCATGTGATAAGGTCAATCATAAAGCCTGGGGACATTATTACGTGCCTAATTATACGATTATGTTCATGAACATTTCATAAGAAAATAAAAACTTTTATTTCATAAATGATCAATACACAAAAACATATGTACATTACGTATCAAATCCCACTTGAAAATTAAAGCTTACGCAAACCTAGACTCTTCACATGACCCCGAAAAGCATCTATAGGTATAGTCTTAATCAAAGGATCAACAACCATTTTGCTAGTTGATATATACTTAATAGTAATTTCTTATTTTTTGATGGTGCCTTGAATGAAGTGATAACAGCTCTTAATATGCTTGGTTTTCCTATGGAATTTCGGATCCCGAGCATATTGGATAGCAGCAGTATTGTCACAATGCATTTCTACAGGTTCATCAATTTTAGGGGTGATGTTGAGATCCTATAGAAGGCTTCTCAACCAAATTGTCTCTTGTATAGCAAGACAATTAGCAACATACTCTGCTTCCATTGTAGATAAAGCAATGTAGTCTTACTTTTTACTACACAAAGATATGACACCTCCACTAAGGAGAAAAACATATCCTGAGGTCGACTTCGACTCATCCCAGTCGCCATCCCAGTTTATATATGAATATCCTTTCAACCTTAAGTCCCCTCCTTGATAACAGAGGATTAGGTCACTTGTTCCATGAAGGTAGCGCAAGATTCTCTTGACTGCTTGCTAGTGAGCAAGTCCAGGGATGCGTTGATAATGACTTACTAAACCAACTGCAAAATAAATCTTCGGCCGTGTACAGAAGAGGACATACATCAAACTGTCTATTGCACTAGCATAAGGAACGTTGTTCATTTTCTTTTTTTTCTTTATCTGTCTTTGGGCACTAGTCAAGGCCAAAGGTTAGATACTTCTCAACAGGAGTGTCAATGGGTTTGCATTAATACATCCGAAATCATTCGAAGACTTTCTTAATATATGCTTTTTGGAACAGTCCTAAAAGATTCTTAGGACGGTCTCTCATTATTTCTACGCCAAAGACAAACTTGGCTTCACCCATGTCCTTCATCTCAAAAATAGAAGACAACCACTACTTAATGGCATTGATCATTTCCCTGTTGTTTCCAACTAATAGTATGTCATCAATGCAAAAGCAAAGAAACATAATCCCTCCCATTATTTTTTTGACATACACACAATGGTCTTCATCTACCATGGATAAACCAAACGAAGTAAAAACTTTATGGAATTTGAAATACCATTATCTGGAAGACTGCTTAAGACTATATATGAATCTTTTAAGACGACAAACTTTGTTTTCTTGACCTTTTGAGACAAACCTAATAGGTTGATCCATATATATTTCTTCCTTAAGTGTACCATTGAGGAAAGCAATTTTAACATCCATTTGAAATAACTCTAAGTCCAAATGGGCAACCAGGGCTAGAAGGAGGTGAATAGACGTAAATCTCACCAGAGGAGAAAAAGTCTCTTTATAGTTTATAGCCTCAATTAGGGTAAAACCTTTCACCACTAGTCAGGTCTTAACCTTTTCAATCCATCCACTCCATGTTTTATCTTAAAAACCTACTTGTTTTCAATTGATTTACGTCGATGTGGTAGATTAATTAGTTCTCAAACCTTATTTCTCGTCATTGAGTCCATCTCATCCCTCATGCCATCAATCCACTCTTTACTATTTGGTGAATTCACAGCCTCCTTAAAGGAGGTAGGTTCCTCAATTTCTAAAAGAGTGCATAAGAAAATTTTTCATTCGATTTGAAAATATCGTCGAGAAATTTTTTCACGTTCACTCCTTTGGATTCTAGGGCCTTCATCACCTCCCTGACTAGATGATGAAGACTAACCTCATGTTCGAAGCTTAGAGCTTAAGGACAAACCCCATTTTCTGGTGGATTATCATTTGTAGGCAAGTTTTCACCATCTAGAATAATAGGATCACTCCCACTATCTCTTTTATTTGGTGGAATATCACTATTTTTGGTGACTTGGTAGGTTTTCAATACCTCCCCCTCAACAATAGATAGTTGCATGTCCTCCTGTAACTCATACAGTTTGAGATTCTTTTTTATTAAACCAATGTTTGGGAACTCATCCTCAAGGAAATAAACATTGCGGGAGTCAATTTCAGTCATGCCACCATTCGGGTGTTCTCCAAATAATACATATCCTTTTGAATGTTCAGGATATCCGATGAACACCTTCTTAGTTGCTCTTAGACTTCGTTTTTCGTGCTTATGGATTGGGTTATGCACATAGCCTGCCGACCCCCAATGATGTAAATTATCCAAAATGGGCTTCTTGTCATTCCATAACTCATATGGAGTGACGGGTACACCTTTACTTGGTATACAATTAAGGATGTAGGTTGTCATAAGTAACGCATCTCCACAAAAATTATTAGAGAGATTGGCATGTGCCATAATCGACCTAACCATGTCTAGTAATGCACGATTTCTTTGCTCTGCAACACCATTTTATTGTGGAGTATGGGAAATTGTAAGTTGCCTACGTATACCATTTTTCTCACAATATTTTTAGAACATATCAGAAAGGTATTCACGACCACGATTGATTTGAAGAGTCTTTACTCTTGGATCCATTTGATTTTCCACTTTCGCTATAAAACATTTGAACATATTTCGCGCTTCATAGCGAAGAGAAATTAGATATACATATCTATATCATGAATAGTCATCTATAAAAATGAGAAAGTATATGGCACCATGATGTGCTTCGATATTTAAAGGCTCGTTAATATCAAAATGAATTGAAGTCTTTACTCTTTAACGCCCTTGAAGTCTTATCAAAAGGCTTTTTATTTATTTTACCGGCTAAGCATGCCTCACATTTAGGCAATTTAACCTTAGTAAGTTGGTCCAGAAGACCTTCCTTAACCAGTCTAGTCATTTGGTCTTGGCCAATATGACCAAGTCTAGCATTCCATTTAACATATTCAGAATCACAATCAAAGTAAGAAACATAAGCAAGTATATAATTATTATATATATTATAATCTAAGTCAAGAACAAAGAAATTGTTTCTTAAAGACCCATGACCAAATACATTGCCATGATATAAAATATCTAAAGTACCAGGCTTAAAATTAAAAAAAAAATTCAATTTCAATAAGGAAATAACTGAAAGTAAACAACATCGCACCCCAGGTGCATAGAGAGTATCATGAAGGAGTAAAGTACTTCCTCCATGTAGCTTGACTTGGTATGTTTCGATTTCAAGGACATCCTCTTTGTTGTTGTTGCCCAATACAATAGTTTTCGAACCCACTGGGACACGATGGTAATCCACAAATCTAACTCGATCTTGAACTACATGTTTGCTTGCTCCTGTGTCTACAATCCAATTAGGAAAAGAATTAGCAACTAATGCATGGAGACAAACAAATAAATTAAGAGGCAAAATAGAGAAAGATATCTTTTTCTCGGAACAATCACGAATAAGGTGACCCTTGTGTCCGTAATTGCAGCACTTCATATGCGCTACATTTTTCTCTCTATGGCCCTTAGTCTTATGTTGTTTAGCCACACCACCTTTAGGTCCATTGGCTTGAAACGGTGGCCGACCTTTCTTAAATTACTTAATACGATTAGGCTTGTTTCCCTTGGGTCTGACCCCATGGGCAACATGTGCCACATTGGAAGGATTAAACACCTTTTAATGCTCAACTTCCATCTCAATGTGCCTAGCAATTTCATAGAAAGTATTAATATGTTTACTAAGAACTATCAAGAATTTAAAACTTTTCCAATATTCAAGTTCATCTGGAAGTGAATGAATCACATTCAGAACCTACTCCTGATCTCTTATGTCACGCCCTCCAGCCTTAAAGTCACGAACCATAACACTCATGACACATAATTGTTCAGCTATACCATGCTTTGGATCCATTTCATATTTCATCTACATTAAATCCAACGTACGGAGCCTTGTAGCGGACGTCTGGCCATAAGTGACCTTAAGCTTGTACCACATGTCTTTAGCCATAGAACAACTCTCAAACTCTCAAATGAGATTGTGATGCATGCAGTACAACATAGTATAGTGCATAACAATCCATCTTGGAACATTCCTGATATGCAGCCATATCATCATTGTACTGATCACTACCGATATTTTTTTGCTCAGGTACAATATTGGTTAAGGTTTTCAAAACCTCGTGCTCATTAGAAAGATATTGAATCTTCCTATGCCATATATCATACTTTGTTCCATCTAATTTTTCGTTGGTGGATAAATCAGTAATCATGTTCTTGGTTGCTATTTTTACTAGTATATAAAAAAATAGACATTAGCCACGATTTTTTTATAATTAAATTATCAAATTTTTATTATTTATATCGTATGTTCGAAAACTTTACTACACTCATAATCGTCACATATGATACAAATTAGAAATATAATAATTTAATTATCATAATAAAATAAAAATTAAGTAGAACATATTCATGTAACCCTTTAATTTTTGAAAACTAATTAGTATTAAAAATATCACGTAGATATATATAGTTATCCCAACTTAACAAAAGATTTATAACTAATTAATGTACGTAAACTAATTAATATATATTAGTACAATGATAATAAAACAGCATAACAAAATACTAATATGTCATCCAAATAAATAAAATAGTATGCATACATGGAATACTATTAAAATACACATAATGTTAATCTATAAATATGCCAAAGAAATAAACATTTTTGTATATTTCATAGTTCAGTTGGTTAAAGTATTCATTTCATTTAGTAAGTGGGAGGTCTTGAATTCAACTTTCAATTTCAACATTTGATTTTGTTTCTTTTTCTTTCTAAAGAGAAAAAAACAAAATTGATGAAATCATCATATTATGATGAGAGAGAAAAGAAGAAAATAATAATAAAATAGAGGGGGTTTGCTTTCATCTACAGAGAGAGTTGGTTACGCATATATATATATATGTATATATATTTTTTCAATCTCCTTTCTTGCCCCCTCTTTTTTCTTCTCTTTCACGCACACACAATGTACTCGTTTTTTTTCCTTCTGGCACACACAATGCATCATCCTCCTCCTAATATTTTTTTCTTTTCTGCATATATGTATAAATATACATACAGATATATATCTTCAACATTTTTCTTTCTCTCCTAGTTTTTTTCTTCCTTAATGCATACACTGCAGCACGCACAATGTTTTTTTTTTTTCACACACCACACAGTGTATCATCATCTTCCTTTTTTTTTTCTTTCAAGCACACACAGTGCAACTCCTCGCTCTGTTTTTTTCAGTTTTCACCCATGGCTAAAACTCCAATTTTATTTTCTTTTAAACGCCTCTGTGGGAAAAACCAAAATACTCAATTTTTTATTATCGGCAACCACAGCCACTGCAAGTGCTTAAATATATTCAGCCATTTCAACACTTATATTTAGGAGTAAAAATAGAGGAAGATAAATGTGCAACTCATGCTTTGTTTTTGTTTAAAAATATACATGAAAAAAATAGTATGTTTTCTAGATTCATTATCATAAAAAAATAACAAACTTAATCAAGATTGGAGCATGATTATTGCGGAGACAAATGCAAGCAATTAGGCTCTGATACCACTTTTAGAAAATTAGGACTAATTTTAATGCAGAAATAATAGGACAATATGCTTATTTTTCTACCCACGATCCTTAATTATTGATATTTTTTATTTTCTTCCGAATATTACTAGAGTTTCAGATAATCTTCAAACCCGTAGACCCAAGTTTGTTTATGATTTAACTCAACGTGAGAGAGAAAATGTTAATATTTTTCCTTCTGAATGTTATCTGTTTTTTAAGTCAATAGAAACAATTCTTTTTTTCTCCCTTATATACTCACTAAGAGTCATATCATTTTACAAAAAGGATTTCTGTAACACCATAATTTTTTTTATTATTATTATTATTGGAATTATTATAATTTTATTTTATTTTATTTTAATCTTTATAATTGATTTATTTAAGTAATAATATATGGTTTTAATTTAGTTTAATTTAATTTAATAGAAATAAAAATAATAATAATGATAAAAATGGGTAAAATTATTTTTGGGGTTTAATTGAAAATAATTTTGGAAAAAATGGGTGAAAATTCGGATTCTGGGGGTATTTTTGAAAAGAAAATCAGAAACTGGAGGTCAAAACGCAATTTAAAAAAATTATGCTACGTCAGCAACCCGGTCAGTAGCTCCGACCAACCAGGATAGGCCGCGTGACAGAGACTCTCGTTATTGGTTTAAATATTCATCATTATGAGAGAAACAGAAAACTAAGAAAAGACTAGAAAATGTATGTGAATTGATAAGAGAATAAGTCGACAGCCTCACTAGATATCCTGGGAGATGGTGGACGGATCGGGTTCATAGGGAACCATATCGGGAACGTTGTCTCTCATACCAGACGGAGTATGGAGACTTTAAATGTTTTGGCGCTCATGTCAGACGGGGTATGGGGACGGCCTGCTTCACCCTCATACCGGATGGAGTATGGAGGCAACTTGATTCACCCTCATATCGGACGGGGTATTGATGGATTATATTTTTTGGCACTTATACCAGATGGGGTGTGGGGACAGCTGGATAGTTGACAATGTTGAATATTGGTTCACGTGTAGTGGGACATCTTTATGAACCCTTAGGGATAGCAGTAGGAAAATAAAAGGGGAAAGTGGTTGCTATTGCTCACTTGAAAATGAGATTGGACTGATATTTGAATTATTGTATCTCTATAGGTCGATTTTTGAAATATCACAACCGTAAATATATGCAATAAATGATTTTTTCCTTATGATAAATGAATTTACTTAATCAAGAGTTCCATTGCTTATTTTTATGATTTTTACAAATCTTTAGTTTCTGTATCGATGAGTAATGTGATATTCTTACTGGGCTACTGTATCCGAAGAAAAATTCAGGAAACTTGGGAATCGCCAGTAGGTGCAGTAGAATGTTTGGTATTTCGGATATCGATTTGGGTAAGAATCCCTCATCTTATTCTCTGTTACGGAATTGAAGCTTAATAATCGATAATATGATATTTCATGTAATTTAAAATTTTTTTAGAATAATTATAGGTTATCAATGGAGCCGAAACTGGTTAATCATTTATTTGTTATCCTGTGTAATTGATTGTTGAATTTACTACTTTAAATAAATGATAATATACTGAAATAATTGAATGATTCAGTTGTGCTTCCTTGATATATATATTGCTTGTCTTGCGTGATTTACGATTGATTTGTGAAATTAAAAATTAATATGCAAATGGAAAATTGATTGGTCACGTGAATTAATGAATGGTAACTGTATTGGATATCCTGGGAGATTGTGGATGGATCGGGTACATAGAGAACCCTACCATGAATGTTATCTCATACTGGACGGGGTATCGAAGAATAGTATTTTTGGCGATTATACCGGATGGGGTATAGGAATGACCCGATTCACTGTCATACTAGATGAGGTATTGAGAGATGGTAGTTTTGGTGCTCATACCGGATAGGGTATGTGGACGGCCCGATTCACCCTCAAACCGGACGGAGTATTGATGGATGGTATTTTTTGGCGCTCATACCGGATGGGGTGTGGAGACAACCGGTTAGTTGACAATGTTGAATATTGGTTCACGTGTAGTGGGACATCTTTATGAGCCCCTAGGGATACCATTAGGCAAATAAAAGGGAAAAGCGATTGCTATTGCTCACTTAAAAATGAGATTGGAATGTTATTTGAATTATTGTATCTCTATAGGTCGATTTTGAAAATCTTGTAACAGTAAATATATGCAATAAATGATTTTTTCCTTACGATAAATGAATTTACTTAAATCAAGAGCTCCATTGCTTGTTTTTATGATTTTTACCAACCTTCAGTTTCTGTATCGGTGAGTAGTGTGATATTCTTACTGAGCTACTGTAGCTCACATTTTCATTAACTATTTCAGATCAACAGGACCTAGACCAAGATCCCGATCAACAAGAGAGTTGTGAATAATTCACCACCCGGACTCCCTTCAAAAGCTAGTGAAGGTCGTCCTAGAATGTTCACTATATTGCCTTTTGTTTATTTATATAATTTTTGTTTGTTTTTATTAGAAGAGACAATATCGTAACCCTATTGGACATTCTAAATTATTATGTAAGGAATGTGAACCCTAAACTCTATTATTTCGCTTCCGTATTTAATTCACGACTTCATTTCTTTTTAAGTTCCTGGCCTTTACAGTTGGTATCAGAGCCGTGTTCCTCAAAATTATTCCTTACACAAAGACTTAAAAACACCAAATACGAACTATCACTCAACCCTTCCTTGTGAAAAATAAGTACAAAGACACGAGGAGATGAGGTCCCTTATTGAAGATGGCAGCCCGAGATAGGTCGCTTTAAGAGGATGTTGATCGGCTCTTCGAGATTTTAGAGAGAGTCATCTCTGCCTAGTAGGCTAGGGAGGAGAGGAGGGAACTGTCTAACCCTCCACCACTTCCACAAAATGAGCCACCCTTATAACAAGAGGATCTAACGCTGCCTCGATGCAACCCTGCTCCTCCGTCGTATCATCTGACACCATCACAATACAATTCAGATCCCACCGTATCATCCGACACCGTTATAGGGCCATTCAGTCCCTTCCCAGCAACATCTGGCCCCTCTTCCATAGGACTTGGTTTCACCCATGATAGACCAAATAAAGATTGACACTGGGAATCCTGATGTATTTCTAAGAATGAATTGGTTAGCGGCGTATCACGCCACCGTGGATTATTTCCACCAGAAAATTTGTATTTAAGCCTCCTAATAAAGAGTCATTTACAAGCTAATAAAAGTTTTGAATATTATTCCCTAGTAGAAATTTCTTTATTACATAGCGGTTTAACTCGGTTGTTTTCTCTATATTGGAAAAACTAAAGAAAAAATTTGTATTCAAGAGATCTTGGTAGTCCAAGACTTCCCGAATGTGTTTCCTGATGAACTTCCCAAACTACTAATGGACAGTGAAGTTGAGTTCACCATAGACACTCAGTCTGGCACGCAGCCTATCTTAGTTTTTCCTTACCACATGAGTCGTGTTGAGATGGAAGAACTTAGGAAATAGATCAATGAATTGTAGGATAGTGGGCTAATCTAATATAGTGTGTCCCCTTGGGGTGCTGAAATCACATTTTTAAGAAAGGAGGATGGGATGTTAAGATTATGCATTGACTACAGGGGGCTAAATAGGGTCACGATCAAGAATAAGTACCCCCTCCCCAGGATCGATGACCTTTTTGATCAGTTGCAAGGTGTTCAGGTCTTCTCCAAAATAGATATACGTTCAGGTTACCATCAGTAAAGATCAATGCAAAAGACATTCCTAAAACAGCTTTTCGAACAAAGTACAGACATTATGAGCTCTTTGTCATGCCATTTGGACTAACAAACGTACCAGCCATCTTTATGGATTTGATGAACAGAATTTTTAGATAATTCCCAGATTAGTTTGTCATTGTATTTATCGATGATATCCTGATCTATTCAAAAAGTAGAGAGGAACATGCTCACCATCTTACTCAAGTTTTACAGGTTCTCAGAGAAAAGAAGTTGTGTGCAAAGTTGAGTAACTGTGGGTTCTGGCTCGAGCTGACTACCTTGCTAGGGCACATCATATCAAGGGAAGGAGTGTCAATGAACTCCAAAAAAATTGAGACAGTGCTCGGTTGGGAGAAATTGACCTTGGTCAAGGAGATTCGTAACTTTCTGAGGATGGCAAGCTATTACTGTAGGTTTGTAGAAGGATTTTCTAGCTTAGTTGCTCCTTTGACTCGGCTCATAAAGAAGAACGTCAAGTTTGAGTGGAACGAGGACTGTGAAAGGAGCTTTGCAAAACTAAAAAAACAGTTGACTACTGCACATGTGTTGGCCTTGCCGAGTGGGATAGGTGGATATACAATTTATAGTGATGCCTCCTACCTGGGGCTCGGCTGTATTCTGATGCATCATAGGAAGGTTATAGCCTATGGGTCTAGGTAGTTGATGAGTTATGACAAAAATTACCCCTCCCACAACTTAGAATTTGCTGCGATTATCCACACCTTGAAGACTTGGAGTCATTACTTGTATGGAGAGACTTTTCATATCTATACTGACCATAAGTGTTTGAAACACATATTCACTCAAGAGGATCTTAAGATGCATCAAAGATGATGGATAGAACTCCTCAAGGACTACTATTGCAATATTTTGTATTATTCGGGTAAGGGCAACGTGGTAGCCGACGCACTTAGCAGAAAAAGTGCAGGTATATTAGCTCACCTAATGGTTTCAGAATGTAGAGTAGTAGGGGTCGCACAACAGGTATGACTTCAGGACCTGAAGAGAGTTACATGCTTGGCACACCTAATTGTTCAAAATGAGTTGATCCAGAGAATAAAGAAAGCCCAATCCGCCAATTCCACCCTAGCAGCCCTTAGGAAAGTTGCAGAACAGTGAGCAAATTTAGAATTTCGAGTCTCTGTCGATGGATTGCTCAGACTTTAGGACATGGTATGTGTTCTATGTGACAGTGAGCTGAAAAGGGACATCATGACAGAGGCTCATAGCTGAAAGTTTGTAATGCATCTCGGAAGCACTAAGATGTATCAAAGTATGCGATCCCAGTTTTGGTAGAATAAGATAAAAAAAGAGGTGACTGACTTTATTTTCAAGTGTCTGGTGTGTCAGCAAGTTAAGGCAGAGTATCAACGCCTAGGCAAGCTACTTTAGCCATTACTGATTTTGGAGTAGAAGTGGGAACACATCACAATGGATTTCATGACAGGATTTCCTAGGGCACGCTCGAGACATGATGCCATTTGGGTAATTGTTGACTGTCTCACCAAGTCTTCTCACTTCTTGGCCCTCAAGATAACCGACCCTTTAAACAAGTTAGCAAGATTGTATATCTAGGAGATAGTCAGGTTACATGGAGTGCCAGTGATAGTAGTATCTAACAGGGACCCCAAGTTCACTTTTCGGTTCTGGTCTAGCTTTCAACAAGCCATGAGAAGGAAACTATCTCTTGATACTGCATTCCACCCTCAGACCAATGGACAACTAAAAGGGACGATCCGCACACTGAAGAATATGATCCGAGCTTGTGTTCTTGACTTTGGGCGCCATTGGGATGATCATTTATCCTTAATAGAGTTTGCCTAAAATAATAGCTACCAAGCCCGTACCGGTATGGCTCCGTACGAGGTGTTATATGGCCGCCCATGCAGATTGTCGACCTGTTGGGAAGAGGTGGGTGATAGAAAATTATTCGGCCCAGATCTTATAGAGGAGACTACAGCCAAAATAGATAAGATCAAGAAGAACATCGAGACGGCTCAGAGAAGGCAGAAGAGCTATACAGAAACTCGGAGGAGGGATTTAGAATTTGAGAAAGGTGATTGAGTATTTTTTAAGGTCATTCCTATCGAGTGAATCAGTAGGTTTGGCAAAAGGAAGAAACTAAATCCCCAGTTTATTAAACCATTTGAAATTTTAGATATAATTGGTACCGCCGGCTACAGACTGGCAGTACCTCCAAAACTATCCAGAGTCCATAATGTGTTTCATATGTCCATGCTATGCAAGTACAACTCGAAACCCTCTCAATTATTGGCCTATGAGCCCCTTTCACTCCAAGAGGATCTATCTTATGAGGAGGTACAGGTGAGTATTATGGACTGAAAGAGCAGAGTACTCTGCAACCGAAAAATTCCCTTTGTTAAGGTCCTATGGCAGAATTGCAAATAGAGAGAAGTCACATGGAAGCTAGAATCAGACTTCAGAGCCCAGTATCTCCAAATGTTTGATTGAATGAGAGGGAGACAAATTTGAGGGACAAAATTTCTTTTACGGGAGGAGAGTTATAATACCCAGTCGTAGAATTTGGCCCGAGATTAATTTTAAAAATTAAAAAATATATAAAAATCTAATTTTTAAATTAATAATTAATGTGGAATTATGAAAAAAATAGGTTGATGATGAAATTAAAAATAATTTTGGAAAAAATGAGTGAAAATTTGGGTTGGGCGGGTGTTTTTGAAAGAAAATTCATAAATTGGAGGTCAGAACGCAATTAAGAAAAATTGTGCCACGCAGGACTGCCCAGTCAGCAACCTCGATGAACTGGAATGCACCACGTGGCAAGACATGCTGACTCGATGCCACGCAGGAGGCCATGCTAGCAATCTGCGTGCCCTGCGATTTACAATCATCAACTCATATGAGTCTCACTAAATTGAATATAGAGTATGATTATTTTTTTTTAGTAATTCGTGCTTAGTTCTTATTTGTGTATGTTTAAACACGTTATTGGGTTACGATTATAATATTAATGTATTATTTATTGATTCAAAAATTTCATTCTCTCTATACAATGGTATCATATTGAGAATCAACGGACCTTGTTCAAGCGATAAGGATTGCAGCCATGTTAAGTGCTCCTATGGTCACGTTCATTGTAAAAATAATCAATGCCAATGCGTTGATGATACTACTTT
This sequence comes from Carica papaya, assembly GCF_054855325.1. Classification (NCBI taxonomy): domain Eukaryota; kingdom Viridiplantae; phylum Streptophyta; class Magnoliopsida; order Brassicales; family Caricaceae; genus Carica; species Carica papaya. Next base: position 27,687,017 of record NC_142317.1, read on the forward strand.
AAACAATGGCTTTAAACCTTCACCTTGTCCAAAAGGTTCTCCTTCCAATGGAGAAGGTGGAGAAAGGCATTAGGGCTTCAAATTTATACATCATATTAATCTCTAATGTTATATATAGTTAAATCTTTAAACTAATAAAATTATGTCTTATTTTGAATCTAATTAGGACTTATGCATTGGCATGAACATTTTTACTATTATGAAATCAGAATTAATTCCATCAATGTGGTTCAAATTTATCAGTTAACCAACAAAATAACAAAACATCAAAAACTAGTCCACCATATTTTCCCCTTTATGATTTAAAAACAAAAAAATTTTCTTATTATCTTGTTATTCTTACAACTTATGTTTCATATGCGTTTTTGACTTCTAAGCCATTCAAAACAATGTGTTCTTAATTACAACCCTTTCACATTACTGAAACTATTAACCAAAATTTTACTAGATTATAAACGAAATAACCTTTGATTTAAAACTTCGATTAATCGAAGTATTGTTAAGTTTTCTACAATATCGATAATTATGAGGATAAAAAAAAATTTCTTTAAAGGTCCTAACTAAGTTCTTGTGTGGTTGTTAAATTATGAAATTTTGATTATTTTCTCACCACTTGAAATACAGAAAAGCCATCCACATGTTTGGTGCAATATTTTATAAGAGTGTTGTTGTCCATTTTGACGAGTAACTAATCAAAGGACATTATTGAATGTTGTTAACTCCTACACTGACATTTCAACTGTATTACCTCAATACATAAACATAAGGAAACCGTAACTTGTACTTAGTTTAATACCTATGAATAAAGATAATTTAATAGCAAAGACAAGTATTAATAATCTCACTTAATTGCTTCCAATTAAACATAGCAAAATCACTACTTTGACTAACACCATTCAAGCACCATATAGAGCCCATATATTTTAGTCACCAAAAAGGAATCTTCATTAAACTTTTGAAATATTTTTTAGTCTCTAGAAAGGAATCTTCTTTAAACTTTTGAAATATTTTTTCAATTTTCTAGAAGCCGTTGACATTGAAACCTCACTTTTTTACAATATAGTCTTTCAATATGTATTATTATAATTAAATTTTGTTGTTAATTCTAACTTAAGAAATTCAACTAGAACTTAGAATTACAACATTTATTTGGGAATTTACATAATTAATTCTTGTAGTTGGGTGACATAAAACATAGTATCATTTAGGATTTCACTATAAGTATAAAAAATAGTGCATTTCTCTTGTCTCCATTTGATTAAAATTTTAGTTGTCACACACAGTTTCATTCTTGGATATGTTCAATTTGACACTAGCATAATTTGAGCAACTTAAGTTGTGTTTTGGTATTAACCAAAGAACTTTATTGAGGCCATTTCCAATTGGGTTTCTAAAATTGATTAAAATAATTTTTAACTGGACTTACATCTTACATATGATTTTCATCTACATTTGTGATAGCATAATTTAAATATAAGCCATATTTTGAATGACTCAAATACACATTTTTATACACATTAATATTTTTTAACTAAAAATACATTTATCAAAATCCATATCAAATATTCTTCTGTCTGTATATTCAATCCAAAATTCTTCTATGTCAAAATCCATATCAAATATTCTTCTATGTCTATAAATATAAAGAAAATATAATCAATCCAAAATTCATGTCCAAAGTTAAAAATATAATCCAATCCAATCCAATCAAAAATTCATATCCAAATTAATTTTATATTTACATTAGGATGCTAATTCTTATTTAACACATTCCAAAAATGAAAATGATAGTCTATCAATAAATCCAGTTTTAACTCAACTCAAACATCACAATAATACAAACTAAATAGTTTTTATTCGTTTTAAAAAATTTAGATATGCGGAAGACTTCTCTGAGTGTAGCACTGTTGGTTGTTTTTATTATCATCAACTCATTTGAGTCTCACTCATTAAATTGAGTATAGAGTACAATTATTTTTTTTAAGAATTCATACTTAGTTCTTATTTGTATATGTTTAAATACATTATTGAGTCATAATTATAATATTATTGTATTATTTTATTGATTCTCAAATTTTATTGACTATCTATATGTAGATATCATATTAAAAATCGACGGAAGTTGTTCAAGCGATAAGGATTGTGGCCATGTTAAGTGCTCTTATGGTAACGTTCACTGTAAAAATTATCAATGTCAATGCATTGATGATGCTACTTTTAACAGTGACTTTAAACCTTCACCCTATCCTAAAAGTTCTCCTTCTAGTGGAGAAGGTGGAGGAAGGCATTAGGGCTTCGAATTTATATGTCATATTGATCTCTTTAATGTTATATGCAGTTAAATCTTTAAACTAATAAGATTATGTCTTTATTTGGATCCAATTCTGACTTATGCATGGGCCTAAATGTTTTTACTATTATGAAATCAATGTTAATTCCATCAACATGGTTTAAATTTATCAGGTTAACCTGCAAAATAACAAAACATAAAAAAGAAGTACGCCACATTTGCCCCTTTCATGATGTAAACTCAAGAATTATTATCGTGTTATTCTTACAACTTATGTTTCATATACGTTTTTATTTTGACTTCTGACCCATTCAAGATAATGTGTTCTTAATTACAAGCCTTTGACACTGCTAAAATAATTAACCAAAAATTATACTAAATTATAAATGAACTAACCTTTAATTTAAATTTTTGATTAATCGAAGAATTATTAAAATTTTCTACAATATCGTTAAAATGAGAATGACAACTTTTCATTTTTTAAAAGATCTAACTATGTTCTTGTGTAGTTGTCGGATTATGTAATTTGGATATATTCTCACCACTTGAATTATAGAAAAGCCATGGACATTATTGACTGTTGTTAACTCCTACACTAACATTTCAATTGTTATTACCAAATGCATACATATAAGGAAACCGTAACTTGTAGTTAGGTTAATACCTATGACATTTTTTACTCCCTTGTCTTCTTAGTCAGTTGCATGAATAAAGATAATTTGATAGCAAAACCAAGTACTAATAATTTGACTAAATAAAACACAGCAAAAAGTATTACATTGGAACAAGGAAAAACTTACTGTGGAAAGTAATGCGATGTCGAAGGAGCAAATAAAGGAAACGCTAACAAACAGAGAGAAAAATAATCATAAAAAATCAAATTCTTTATGATTGTTGAAGTAATAAAATCATTTTTTCAGCGTTAGAACCGTAATTTCTTTTACCTATATGTTTTCTCATGATCGTAGAACAAATCTGCATGAGAAAAGTAAATAGACGAAGGAGATGACTTTGGTGGGATAGAGAATGTGAATAAACCTTTATGGCGCGACGGTGAAGAAGTGAAATGAAACAGGAAGAGGAGGAGATGATAATGATGGAAGCTGTAGGATTGCAATATGTTCATAACATGCAGTGAAAGATATAAAAAATTCCAATATGATTTATTTGTGCTTCAAAATTATATTACAGGTTAAAGATCAAATTTAAAATATATATGACAGCAAGTTCTTAAATTAAAATTATTCAAAAACACGAACACTCTATGCGTCTCCACACCAAAACTGACATTTATTAACCAATTCTTTGATCAACAGAAAGCGTGAACAAATTGAATAATATTTGTGTTAAAAAATTTTCACTAAATTTTAGCAGAAAATAAATTCCCTCAATTTTTTTTTTCTTTTGGTGTGCCTGCAGCTACATTTTTTCTTCTCTTCTCTAATTTTTACTATAAAACTCCGCCCATCACTGTGCTAAAATGATTTGAAAACTCTATTTATTTGGGTCTTTGGTTGCCTTAAACTTAATTAATTTACACTGTTTAACATTTTTCATGATTCATAATTTTTATTTATTTTTATTTTTATTAATTTTTATTTTATTTTAAATTAAAAGGAAAAATTAGGAAAAAAATCGAAAAACAGCAAGTCGGGAAAACACTGCCCACGGGAAAAATCCTGCGCGGGTGCTGGGTACTATGTGTGAAAGCATGTGGGCACAATGGCCATGGTGTGCACGCCCCATCCGTACACCAGCACACACGTCCCCTCTGTGTGCATGCACGCTCAGGACGTGCGCATAACACGCACTTCCCCTCCGCACGCACGGCATGGGGTCAGGACCTTCGCGTGTAGGCCATTCGCGTGTCACCTCAAGCACTGACTAGTATTGTATACTGTGTTCACATTGTCCACGCAGTAGGCCTGCGCGCGCAGCGCCTAGCACACCCAGGCCCTGCACATGCGTAGGCTTGCCCCTACACGCATAGTAGTAGGCCTATGCACCTACAGGCTAAGTTATAGCATGCCGGTCAAGCACCGCCACCTCGGGTTGTGTTGCCTTGGGCAGCCTGCCGCCATTACCTTTAGCGGCACGCCCCCGCTGCCGATGGAGGAGGTCCTCCTCCCTCATTGTTGTTGCCAAAAATCTTTTCCTCATCTCTCTTCATCGAATTTCACCACTTATCACGAATCTAATGGTTCCAAAATTTTATAAATTGCCCCCTTCCCTTCCTCTTCACACTTCCATTTCTTCCATTTTTCAAAGGTTTAGAGAGAGAAAGAGATAATAGATTAGTGAAAGAATAAGATAAAGAAAGGAAAATGGTGAAGAAGAAATCATCGAGATTTCGGTAAAGAATCTAGTATTAATTTTGACATCTTAAGAAGTATTTTTAGATAAAAAAATTTAATATGATTGTTATTTTACCTGTTTTGTGTGCCTCTATATTTAAATGAGTCAAATTGTTCTGGTTTTCAAGCATGCTATGTGAACTATAGACACATGATGAATTTGCATGTAATAAATGTAATATGTAATTCGTAATAGTAAAAGTAAAAAGAAAAAAAAAAGAGAAAAGTGGAATGAAGCATGCATGGTCTGAAGTGTATTTGTATTGACATGCATATTATATCAAGTGTCTCGTTAGATCTTTTATCTCTGAGGGGTATCTTTGCTCCTTGTCCTTCGGGGTATCTATTTCTCCCTCCCCTATCTGGTTTGAAAAGATGTAAGAAAACCATTATCAGTAGATGATGGTGTACTCTCTGATGAGAGTGGTATTGCACTATCTATAGGGGTCACTCATGGCTAAGTAATGTCATGACTATAGATATCTGTTAGGACCACTATAGTTGGTGCGACCGTAGTCATAGATTGTACCATGGTTTGGCCAGCCGGATGTTGGCCTTAGCAAATTGTCGTATTTGTATCTGTATCTGATCTGATCATTCTACTTGTATAGTAGAAAATCTGTATCTACCCTCCAAGATAGAAGTTTGTAACAACTTCGCGAAGCATGATACAAAATATATGTACATTTCATGATTTATTTGATTTTCTCTATTATCTGGCATAATATATATATGATCTTATGTGCTAACTTACCATTTTCGTATTCGAATAAATGATTTTCATAATGGTGAGATAGGTAAACAAGGAAGTTAAACAGTAAGATAAAATAATAAACTTTTGAAATCTTACGATGTTAATTTAATATTATTTTCCTTACTAAGCATATGGAACTCACTCTTTCCATTCCCCCCACCTGCCCCCCCCCCCCCCCCCCCGCGATGAGGAAGAAAATAAGGAACCACAGGCAGACCTACCCTTAGAAGTTTATGAGAATCCTGTGGATCCACAAGTCTGAGTGCATGACTATTCCCGCACTCTAATGAATCTAGTAGCATAATGAAAGAAGTGGCCCTTATGTTTTGTATTTTGTAGCCACTTTTGGCCTCAGTTTATATATGTATTTGGAACATTATATATATTTGTAAGGAATTTGTTATGGTTTGATTTTGCTGCGTAAATTTTATCACGCACTCATTATTTTGAATATATATCTAACTTCCATTTTGCCTTAATTAGCACTTGAGATGTCACATTTACAATCTCCATTCATAAATATATATAGGTGGCGTAGTTATAAATTCCTATTTGGACTTCTTCTTGTACAAGTCCAAACTAATTTGGAATTTTTTTTTTCTTTTCAGCACCCAATTACATATATATATATATATGTATCCTATATATAAAATCCAAGTCTAATTTCCTATACTGTCCAAACCAATTTCGACTCCTTTTTTTTTCCTTTTTAATACCCAATTATATATATATATCTCATATATATATATGTTGCTTTTTTATTATTATTATTTAATAAAATAATTTTATAAATCAATTAAATTTTCAAATTAGATTTTATAATAATCTCCATTATTATAATAGCCACACATATTATATTATTACACAAAAAATGTAAATATTAATTTTTTATTTCTAAAATAGAAAATTTAATTTGTCTTCAATATTAATTATATCCTTTGTGCTAGTAAAGAAAATAATAATATTCTATTTGGATTAAAAATTTTATTTATTTGATTAAATTAAATTTTCTAATTTAATTATCAAATAATTAATCCATTTAACAAAAATCAGAACACTTATTAGTGTGCGACCTCAGGTTCAATACTAAACTGGTAGCAAATTTGTCAAGCTAATTTATTAATCAAAGTTTGCATCTAGCAACACTCCTTAACGACCAGATAACATAAAGTGTACGATTATTCTTAATAACCTTCTAAAATAATGATGTAATAGTTTCTTCCATCATTATTGCTCCAGGTTAACCCTAGAATATGGCTTAACTATCAAATCTCATTAGGTAACTAACCATGTTTCATGTCAATTATAACTGATTAATGAATAACATAAGAAACTATTTTCTTTTTTCATTTAATTGTCATGGTGAAGGTCTTAATTTAGTCATTATAAGAAATGATAACATAAGACTTAAACTTATTATCAAAGTTGACTGATTCCATCTTGATCAATTAATAATTCTACAAGTATTTAATCACACCCAATCTCCTTTCAACTATAATTCTATTACTATAGGTATCCAGAATCAAAGTATGATAAATGACTTGTTAATTATGATAATGATCTCAGGTTAGAGGAAATTCTTATATCTCATCATTTTAAGAGAATATTCTATTGACAGTTTAAGATAATATTAACTACTAAAAATTCTCAATCGAGTCGGTTCAATGATCATATCTGTATGCATCATCTATATATGTGATTTAGTTAATGAGATCAAATAATTTTTATCTTATAGAGACTATCATATATATATTAGTTTTACTGGATCATTAATGTCTTATTTTGATGATCCAACGACTAATAATATTTTAGATTAAATCATAAAAAAATTTACTCTCATTATCAATATCTCCATCTTAATGTAAAGTCTCTAAATTTAATTAAGGACTTTATCATATAAATTAAACAATAAGATAATGAAAATGATAATAAAAATATTATTGTCGTATATTGAAATAAATTGTCAAATAATAATGTATTCAATATATTATATGAATAATTGGATCTTGGGCATAACAATTATATCCCTACAAATCTTCTCCTTATACTAGATATAATTTGTCATGTATTTCATTCCCAACTTCCACTTATGCTTGTCAAACTCCTTTGCACCAAAAGTTTTAATGAATAAGTCAGGTGCATTATCCTTTTCATCAATCTTTTGAATTTTAATGTCCCCATGTTCAATGATTCCTTTAATCAAGTGGTACCTCCACAGAATGTATTTGGATTTTTGATGCGATCTTGGCTCCTTTGCTTGCGGTGGCTCTATCACTGTCACACAATAATGGAACTTTACCTTATATTAAAGGGACAACATCAAGTTCAATTAAGAATTTTTTATCCAAATAGCCACCTTAGCAGCTTCACTAGTCGCTATATATTCTGCTTCGGTTACAAAATCAGCTACTGTAGTTTGTTTTAAACTTTTCTAACTCATTGCACCACCATTTAAGATGAACACATGACTAGACATAAAACTGTTATCATCTTTATCTTAAGAAAAATTTACATCGGTATAACCTTCTAGTTTTAACTCAGATTCTCCATAAATGAGGAATTGGTCTTTACCACTTTCTAATGTTCCTCTCCAGGATTCGCCTGATATCAGCTAATCACTCCTAGTGCATAAGCCACATCAGAACGTGTACATGTCGTGGTGTACAGGATAGCTCCCACGCATTAGCATATGGGACCCTACCCTTATGTTCTCTCTCTTTAGAGTTTTTAGGACAATTCTCTCTACTAAGAGTAATTCCAGTGTCTATCGGTAGATAGCCTCTTTTGGAATTTTCTATATTAAAATTCTTCATAATGGTGTCAATGTACGTAGACTAAGAAAGTCCAAGCAACTTCTTAGATAAATCTCTATAGATCTTTATTCCCAATATATAAGCTGTTTCTCCCAAGTCTTTCATGAAGAACTGTTCAGATAGCCAAATCTTAGTATATTGTAATGTTGGTATGTCATTCCCAATGAATAATATATCATCAATATACAACACCAAGAAAATAATTGTACTCCCACTAACCTTTTTGTATAGATAAGATTCCTCTTCGCATCTAACAAAATTGAACTTTTCGATTGTTTTGTTAAAACAAATATTTGAACTTCGAGATGCTTACTTTAATCCATAAATGGATCTTTGTAGCTTGCATACTTTATCATGATCAAACAGGAAAATGAAATGTTCAGGTTGTGTCATATACACATCCTCTTCCAACTCACCATTTAAGAAAGCTATTTTCACATCCATCTGCCATATTCATAATCATAGTAGGCAGTTACAACAAGTAGAATTCGAATTAATTTGAGCATTGGTACAAAGGAAAATGTTTTGTCATAATCAATTATTTCTTTTTGATGATATCCTTTAGCAACAAGACAGGCTTTATAGGTCTCCACCTTTTTTTCTACTCCAATATTTTTCTTAAAAAGTTATTTACAACCAATAGGCTTTATATCCTTTGAAGTTTCAACCAAAGTTCAAACTTTGTTGACCTTCATGGATTCCATTTTAGATTCCACGACCTTTATCCATTTCTCATAATTGAAGCTTTGCATAGCCTTTTCATAGGTCTTGGGGTCATCATCATCATGATTAATCTCATTTGATACATTATCTTGCACCATAAGATTCAACCTATCTGGTGCACGATGTTGTCTAGCAGACTTTCTAAGAGGTTCGTGTACAACTTGCTCACCTTATACTAGATTAGGTTGCTATTCAATATAATTTTTAACAGGTTCACTAACTGGTTCTTGAACAACATTTATCTCTTGAACCTCAACCATTAGAGATGACAACTTCCTTGTCATCTTCAAAACATCTAGTAAAGGTTTCTCAACTTGTTTCTCATGATCATCTTCTTGTATTGATTCATTAGTTTCTTAAACTTCATCAAGTTCAATTCTTTTACCATGATTTTCTTTTAAAAGAAATTCTCTTTCTTAAAAGTTTTCTCCGCTGGCCACAAACACTTTATGGTTAGATGGGTGATAGAAATAATATCTCATTGTTTCTTTAGGATACCCAATGAATCTGTACTTATCAGATCTTGAGTCGACCTTATCAGTTTGCAATATCTTAACATAAGTTGGACAACCCCAAACTTTAACATACTTAAGTCTTGATTTAAGTCATTTTCATATCTTATATGGTGATGTAGAGATTGACTTAGTGGGTACTCTATTTAGCAAATATGCTACACTTTTCAAAGAATATCTATATAAATTAATTAGAAGATTTGTAAACCCCATCATTGATCTCACCATATCTAATAACATTCGATTTCTTCTTTAGAACACATCATTATGCTGTGGTATTCTAGAGGGGCCACTGTGAGAGAATCTCATTTTCTTTGAGATATCCAGTAAAATCATCACTAAGATATTCTCCTCCTTTATCAGATGTTAGTACTTTAATGTTTTTGCCAGTATGTTTCTCAAATTCACTATGGAATCTTTTGAACATTTTAAAAGACTTAGATTTATGTTTCATAAGACACACAAATCCATATCTTGACATATCATCAGTGAAGGTGATAAAGTAAAAATATCTTCTTTAGGCTTGAATTTTCATGAGGCCACAAACATCAATATAATTAGTCCCAATAATTCACAAGCTCTTTCTCCACTTTCAATAAATGGAGATTTGGTCATTTTTTCTTTGAGACAAGATTCACAAGTTGGATATGATTCATAATCATATTTGTCAAGGTAATATTCCTTGTACAACTTGCTCATTTTTTTCTCTCCAATATGACCAAGCCTGCAATGCCAAAGATAGGTATGATTTACTTGATCATCTCTTTTTCTCTTAAAACTAGAAACATACAAACCTAAATTTTCATTCATATCATGTAAGACATAAATATTATGTTGGAGATAACCAATTGCATATAAATCATCACCATGATAAATAGAGCAAATTCCATTATTCAAAATAATACGAAAACCATGTTAGTCTAAAAAAGATATTGAAATTATGTTAGAAACAAATTTAGGAACGTAATAACAATTCTCCAACAAAAGTATTTTGCTCGTAGGCCTTGTAAGAGAAATTGATCCTACAACTAGGGATTGCAACTTTTTGCATCACTCCCAACTTGAAGATTAATGTCTCTTTTCTTCAATCTTCTATTAATTTGTAGTCCCTGCAACATATTGCAAATTTTAAAATGACTACTGGTATCTAATACCCATATAAACAGATTAATGGAAGTTAAAGAAATCATGAAAATATTTTTCATTGAGGTCTCATCTTGTTTCTTATCTTTTAGAGATGCAAGATACTCCTTCAATTTTCTCTTCTAATGCCTTTTCTTCTTGCAGAAGAAACATTCAACGTCATATTAGTCAGCTTTTCCCTTACCTCTAGGTTCAGTCACACCACCCTTAGGTGCAGTGGACTTCTTCTTGGGTTTCTTTTTAGCCTTACACTTCTTATTAGAATAGTTGCCAACCAACATGACAGTTCATTTCTTCTTTTCATATGTAATTTGATTCCCGTAATCAATCAACATATTAAGTATCTCATGAAAATCACAATCCATTTTATTCATGTTGAAGTTAATACTGAATTATGAAAAGGACTCAGGTAGTGACGTAAGATCAAATCTTGAGAAAGCTCTTTACCCAATATACACCCAATTTTTGAAGTTCTTCAATAAAACCAATCATGTTGAAAACATAGGACCCAACTGGAGATTTAGCAATTAACTTATATCCAAACAGGGACTTAAATAGCTAGTATCTAGCTATTATGCTTTGTGCACCATACATCTTCTTAAGATATCAATGACTGCATGGGGATCCATATCCTTATGTTTGCTCTGGAGTTTAGAACTCATAGAATTAAGAATAATGCATTTGGTAGTACGACAATATGTCAAGTATTTTTGAAAATCCTTGACTGTCCCAGCATCATCCTCAGGTGGGGTTTCTCTCGTAGGTTTATCGATCATATCAATAAGCTTTCATGTATGAGAACAATTCTCAAGTTTCGATATCAATCATCGTAATTTGGTTCAACCAACTTGTTGACATCAAGTATGCCACACAATGATATAATAGATATTTCGAAAAATCTATAATTAAAAAAAAATGCAAAAGTATAAGAACACATTTATATATATCATAAATAAATGGACTTTTTTCTAAATTATATTTTTACTAAATAAATCAAATAATTTTAAGAAATCTATATTTCAATTTAGTGGAATAAAAGAATCCTCTATCAATATGAATAAGTCCCTTGGTAATCAAGTCGATTCTCACACATATTTTAAAGGTAGGTACTCTTACCAATTGTATCTCTATACAACTACCATAATTGCTCTATACCAAATAGTTCCTAGTTGTCAGGTTGTTCCTATTAATATAATTGAGTTCAACCATTATAATGACAAATAATTAATAAAATTTTATATTTTTCAAGTAGTCTAAACAAATAATATAAAATTAAACTAGTTATTTCTATATATACATCTTATGAAACAAATAATTTTATTTTATTCTCGAACTATGACTATTTTGATTATCAAACCATTCTTTGTAAATTAAAAATAAATAAATTTATTTATTTTGATGTCAAATTATATAATAATATATCTTATATTTTATTATCATAAACTCAATTTTAAATTAGTAAATATAATTATTAAAAACATAATGATCAAATAACTACTCTAAAATTAATTTTGTTTAAATTATCTACATGCAATTAGTCCTAATAAATTTACATCACATGTAACACTTAATTCAAAATCACACAAAGGATAAATATACATGCAATAATTAAATAAAAATTAAATATGTTAATGATATATATTTACTATTATTATAATTTAAAAAAATATTCCAAAATTGTTGTAAATATATAAATAAAATATTCCAAAAAATTTTCCACCAACACATTATATATATACATATCTCATATTTATATATATATATAAGAGTTGATGGCAGAGGCTACAGCTCCCATTTTGTTTTTTTTACCATTCATATTGTATATATATAAAACTATCTCATATGTACATATATATATATTTCAGCGGCAGGACCGTAGTGGCTACATCAAAAAATTTTTTAATCAACATTGTGTACATCAAAAATTCATATTTGTTGCACCCTAATTTTTCCAGCAACCTCAAAGATTATTTATATATATCTCATATATATATATATATATATATATATTGCGGTTGTCCTAATTTTTCAGCAGCTGCCAAAATTATATATATATATATCTCACATATATATTGCGGCTGCCCTATCACTGTAGGATTGTAATAGGTTCACAACACACGGTAGAAAATATAAAACAATCTAATATGATTTATTTCTATTTTAAAATTATATTAAAAACTAAAAATTAAATCTAAAACATAACTAATAGTGAATTATTAAATTAAAATTATTTAAAAATACGAATACTTTATGCATATTTATGCTAAAATTGACATTTACTAATTAATTTTTTAATCAACGGAATATGTAAACAAATTGAATAATATTAAAATTTTAATAGAAAAAAATTCCCTCAAAATTTTTTTTCTTTTGGTGTGTGTATGTGTGCAAAGGTTTTTTCTTTCTTCTCTAATTTTTGCAATCCCCACTCATATATGTATATATATATCATATATATATGGAAGGCATGGGTAGTTGTTAATTACTATTTGAATTTTTTCCTGTTGAAGTCCAAACTAATCTGGACTCTCTTTTCTTTTTTCAGCACCAATTACACACACACACACACACATATATATATATATATAGTGTATATAAAATCCAAGTCCAACTTCCTGTACCATCCAAACAGACTTCGACTCCCCCTTTTTTTTTTCATTTTTAACACCCAATTATTATATATCTCATATATATATTGCCTTTTTATTATTATTATTTAATAAAATAATTTTATAAATCAATTTAATTTTAAATTAAATTTTATAATAATTTCAATTATTATAATAGCTACATATATTATATGATTACACTAATAATATAATAATCAAAAATTATAAATATTAATTTTTTATTTCTAAAATAGAAAATTCAATTTATCTCTAATATTAATTATATTTTTTATGTTACGAAAGAATATAATAATATTTTATTTAGATTAAAAATTTATTTATTTAATTAAATTAAATTTTCTAATTTAATTATCAAATAATTAAAATAACTAATCCATTTAGCAAAAATCAAAACATTCGTTAGTGTGCAACCTCATAGGTTCAATATTAAACCGGTAGTAAATTGGTCAAACCAATTACTAATTAAGGTTGGCATCTAACAACACTCTTTAACTATCAAATAACATAAAGTGTACAATTACTCTTAAGGAACAACTAAAGAATGATTTAATATTTTATTTCATTATTATTGCTTCAGGCTAACCCTATGATATGGTTTAACTGTTAAATCCCATTAGATAACAAACCATGTTTCATGTCAATTATATTTGACTAATGAATAACATAAAAATCTCTTTTCGTCTTTCATTTAATTTACATGACTAAAATATTAATTTAGTTATTATAATAAATGACAATATAGAGCTTAAATTTATTACCAAAATTGACAAATTTTGTCTTAATCGATCACTAATTCTATAAGTATTTAATCACATAGAATATTCTTTTAACTATAATTCTATGAGTATAAGTATTCAGAATAAAAGTACGATAAATGACTTGTTAATTATTATAATGATTTTAGGTCAAAGAAAATTTTTAAATCTCATCATTTTAAGAGAATATTCTATTGACAGTTTAACATCATATTAACAATTAGGAATTCTCAATTGAGTCGGTTCAATGATCATATTTTTATATACATAATATATATATGTGATTTAGTTAATAAGATCAACTAATCTTTATTTTATAGAGATTATCACATATATATTAGTCTTACCGGATCATAAATGTCTTATTTTGATAAGCCAACGACTAAGAATATTTTAGATTAAATTATAAAAAATTTTACTATGATTATCAAGATCTCAATCTTGATGTAAAGTTTCTAAATTTAATTGAGGACTTTATCATATAAATTAAAAAATAAGATAATAAATTTGATATAAAAATATTATTACCATATACTAAAATAAATTGTCAAATAATAATATAATTAATATATTATATGAATAATTGAATCTTGGGAGTAACAATTATATCCCTAATAGAAGCTACAACCACTTACAAACAATGAGAAGCTGTGCCATCAACGAAGAATAAGAAGTTACGGCCATCAAGAGGATGAAGGAAAGTTGAAGATCTAATTACAGTAAAGTTTATTTTCAAAAAGAAATTGGGCCTGGGTTTTTCACATGGGTTAATAGGCTAATGATCATAACATTAAATAAAGTTGGGGCCTTAGAAATTTTAGTGGGTAGTGGACTTATAGCAACGGAAAAATTGGGCTTTTATGATTTTTCGAAGGGATTAAGTGATATTTTATGTCAGAAGTACAAGAACATTTTTATTAGAAAAAATAAATTTCGAAGCCTAAAACGATACTTATAATGTAAGTCAAGTAGGATTTTTTAATTCTTTTGGCTCAATTGATTTGGGTAGCTTTACAGAGTTAGGGTGAGCCTGTTGGCTTCAACTTCTATACACGAACCATGTACGAGATGATCATTTTAAATTTTTGTGAAAGGTGAGAAAACAAGCAACCCTCTCCTATTTGAAACTTTATTGATGATTATAATAAAATGAAGATGAAATTGTTTGCTCTTAATTCATTAATGTAAATATGTTTTGCTAGTGAAACGAATATTAGCTGATGAGTTTAATCGAAAAATTTCTTTCAATATTATTTAATATTACAATATATTTTATTTGTGCTGAATAGAATAAAAGAGTATCTTTAATTTTTTTTCTTCTATTGTAGTTCTTCTTTTATTATATATTTATCATTTTTTAATATGTTATGTTAATTATTTGTGCTTAGAAGTTCATTAGAGATTTTTTTAAAAAATTATTTTTTCTTTAGTTAAACCTTTGATTTTGTTCTAATAATTCATTTTAAACTCCAAAATAACAACTTCTATTTTATGAATACTTATTTTGTCAAAAAAATTTTGAATGACTCAAATATACATTTTCTCATACATTGACATAAAAATTTTGTCTTAAAAAATATATTTGTCAAAATCCAGGAGATATTTTTGTATATATAAGTCTACATTATTTTATTTATATCCTTCATTTCTTATATATGATTTTCTAACTAGCTTTATATCTTATATATGATTTTCATTTATATTTCTAATAGTATAAATTAAATATGGGTCATATTTTAGATGACTCAGATACACATTTTTATATACATTAATATTTTTTAAGTATCTCATTCTAAAAAATATTTTATCAAAATCCATATAAAATATTCTCTTTATCTATATATTTCTTATATTTTTATATCTTTTAGTTCTTCCTCTAATTACCACTCCTAAGAAACAAATGCAATCCAATCAAATGTCCCGATCTCAAGTTAAATTTATGTTTAAGTTAGATTAAACTTTCTTATAAAATACATTTCAAATATGAAAACTTTATATTTATAAATTAATCTAATATAATGTCTCAAATCCAATCTATGTACCAAATCCGAAGTTAAAAAATCTTGAATGCCTCAAATGCACATTTTTATATACATCAATATCTTTTCACTAAAAATTTTATTTTATCCTAAAAGAATATATTTATCAAAATTCATATCAAATATTTTTGTAATCTATATATATCTTATATTTTTTTATCTTTTACTTCTTCTTCTAATTACCATTCCTAAGAAAAAAATGCGATCCAATCTGATATCCCAAATCTAAAATTAAATCTATGTTTAAGTTACACTAAATATTCTTATTTAACAAACCTTCAAAAATAGAAATTCTACATCTATAAATATATCCAATATAATATCTCAAATCCAAAGTTAAAAAATTTTGAATTACTCAAATACACATTTTTTTATATACATCAACATTTTTTAACTAAATTTTATCTTATCCTGTTGGCAAGTTAATTTCATTGTAATTGCCAAGAAAATGAATCTAATAATCAAACAAACAGTTAAAATTTTATTGATAAAAAGAACGTAAATTTTACAACACTCACAAGATGAAATTTCACACTTCAAATTCGTTGTGCATTAACTTGTTGAAACTAATAAATCTCATTTATTTTTTTTACCCCTCAGTTATTTTTTTTTCTTCACACTTGTTTGTATTTTCTCTTCGATCTAAAATTATTTATATAAACTCGTTTAGTCTTCCCCTTCTTTATTATTACTGTTTCCCACTTTACCTTCCCCTCTTTATTGTTAATTAATTTAAGTTTTTATTTCTAACATTAATTAAGTCAAGTTTAATTGTTTAACGTATTCTAAAAAAATATTTATTAAAATCAATATCAGATATTTATATATATATATTTTTAATTCTTCTTCTAATTACTAGTCCTAAGGAAAAAATGCAATCCAATCTAATGTCCCAAATCGGAAGTTATTTTTATGCTTAAATTAGATTTAAGTATTCTTATTTAACACTTTTTAGATATAAAAATTCTATATCTATAAATAAATTTAGCTTTTGCTTAATTCAAATATCACCACAAAATAAATTCAATAGTTTCTATTGGTTTTCAAAATAATTAGTTATGGATAAGACTTCTTTGAAGGCAGCATTCTTGGTGGCTTTCCTAATCATTTCTTTATGTGAGTATTAGTCTTTAAATTGAGTAAAATGGAGATTGGCATTTTTGTTTTTTAATTGTTCATGCTTTATTTTCACTAGTTAATGCAAGAAAGCAACAGTGGGTTATGTTTTAAAGATTACTAAATTATTCATTGACTTGCAAATTCAACTAACTCTTTGTATACAGGTGTCATATTAACAATTAAGGGAGTATGTTCGAGCAATAAGGATTATAGAGATCTTCGGTGCCCATGGTCATTTTCAATGTGTTAATCATCGATGCCAATGCAGTGAGATTGATGTTTCTACTAATGGATATGAACATTCAACATTTACTAGAAGTGCACCTCACAGTGGAGAGGCGAATTAAGGTTTCAAATATATTAATCACATTGATCTCACTAATATCTTATGCGAATAAAAATTTATCTCAATAAGAACAAATTTTCATTTAAATCCAATTTCAATTTACATGTTAATATGAAAATTTTATTATTGTAAAATCGGGATTCATCCCATCAAACCCTTCAATACATTGCATGGTGAACTATAGAGTGAAAAAACATAAGTAATGAGTCCTCCACATGTATTCCTTTATTAAATTAAAAATTCAAAGACTTTGCTCAATATAACGTGTTTTATATAACTTATAAGCTTCACAAGTACTAACAATTTAACTTAATTTCTTTCAAATAAAATCTTACACATACTAATACATAGCATTCGACCACTATATATAAGGCCCATCATAGTGACAATGCAAAGAGATCTATTTAAAATTTTTAAAAATATAGTTTTAATTCTCTTAAAGGCTAGTGACATCAATAATTAATTTTTTTTATCAAGTAATCTTTTTGTAACAACCCAGAACTTGGAAGGAAATAAAATCATAAATACGGAACCAAAAAAATAAAGTTAGGGTTCACATTCCTTATACAATAACTTAAAATACCTAATAAGGCTTATGGAATGACCATTCTAAAAGAATGAATAAAAAATCAAAGAAATAAATAGAAAGTAAATAACTGGGCATCTTACTCGTAACCATCTTGTGGATTGGGATCTAAATCTTGGTCCTCTTGATCTGAAATTGTTAATGAAAGAGTGAGCTACACTACCCCAGTAAGAATATCACACTACTCACCCATACAGAAATGAAAGTTGGTAAAAATTATAAAAATAACTAATGGCGCTCTTAATTTAAGTAAATTTATTTATCATAAATAAAATTATTTACTGCATACTTATCGTAGTGAGATTTCCGAAACTGACTCGTAGAGGCAATAACATAACCAGTATCATAATCTCATATTCAATTTGCCAGAACAACAACATTCTCTTTTATCTGCCTACTGGTATTCATGGGGGTCCATAGAGATGTCCCTACTGCGTGTGAACCATTATTCAACATTGTCAAATCTCTGTCCGTCACCATACCTCGTCTGGTATGAGCACCAAAAGTACCATCCCTCAATACTTCATCTAGTATGTGGGTGAAACGAGCCGTCCCCAAACTCCGTCTGCTATGAGCGCCAAAAATACTAATCTTTGATACCCCGTCCGGTATGAGGGTAAAACGGGCCGCCCCATATCCCGTCCGGTATGAGCGCTAAAAATACCAATTCTCGATACCCCATCCGGTATGAGACGATGTTGACGGCAGGGTTCCCTATGTACCCGATCCGTCCACCATCTCTCAGGATATCCAGTAAGGCTACCATTCATCCATTCACTTAATCAAGCGATTTTCTGTTTACTTTTAATTTTTAGTTTTACAATTTACTGTAAATCACGCAAAACGTGCTATACGTGCATCAAGGAAACACAATCGAATCATCATACCAATTTTAGTGTATGATCATGCATTCGAAATTGTAAAACCAATGAATCAGTTAAAACATGACAAACAGTAATAAATAACTAGTTCCGCCTCCATTAGTAACCTGTAATTAATTATGGATATTTTTTAAATTACGCAAAATATCGTATTATTTATAATTAAACTTCATTTCCATAACAAGAATAAGGTGAAGGATTCTTACTCGAATCGATGTCCGAAACACTAAGCCTTCAGCTACACCTACTGGCGGTCCCTGGGTTTCCTGAATTTTCCTTCGGAGGTAAAACATGCTTCAAGTACCTAAAAATACCCTAAAAAATCCAAAATCGGTGTTAGAAATATTTTCTAGCAAATTTTAAAATTTCGTCGCACTCCGGCGCGAAGGTGGTTTGCCTCGGGCTAGCCATTTTCGTCCAGTTTTGGCCGATTTTGGTCAATTTTATACTCATCTCTGCGAGAAAACACATTAAGAGCCTCAGTTGGCCGAAAAAAATCAAAAAATAAAAACTCACCGGTGGCAGGATTTTCCGATGTGGCAGGCTCACCTTCACGGTTGGGTGTTTTTCTTCAGTCAACCTTTAGAAAATAGAACGGTGAATACAATGGTGGAAAAATTACACAAAACGAGAATCGGGAAAGGGCTCATCGGAGACGATTTTTAGTTTTTTCCACGGCAGTGCCGCCGGACTTTACCTGCAAGTTTTGGCCTATCCACTGGTCCTTTAGCTCTAATTTGGCCATGGGGGTGTTCAAAATTAAATTTCGAGCAATTGGGAGAATTTTTACCTTTTTTGACAGTCAGAGGTAGCTCCGCCGCGGCGGCGGCGGTGATCGGCTCCTTTCTCAGCGACTAGTTCTTTTTCTCTGGCGGTGGCGACGGGGAGGGGGGGGCCGCCTAGCGGCTAGGGTAAGAATGTGAAGTGAGATATTTATATCTGTCTCCCTTTAATCTGGACCGTCCATCGCGTTTGATCTCAACTATCCGATCGCGTTTAATGAGGAAATAAATCTGAATCGTTCATCGTGATTTGATCTGAACCGTACGATCACGTTTAAAGAAGAAACGTATCTGAACCATTTATCACATTTGTTTGCTACTGTCCGATCGCTCATGAGCAGGAAACGGATCTGGACCATCCACGTGCGCGAGAACAAATCTAGACAGTCCGATCGTGGGCACGCAGATCGCTAGCGTGGCCTCCCGCGTGGCACTGCATCAGCGTGCCTTACCACATGGTGCACTCTAATTTGTCGGGACTACTGACTTGGTGGTCCTACGTGACACATTTTTCATAAATTACATTTTGACTCTCGGTTTCTGATTTTTCTTTTAAAAATACTCCCAAAACCCAAATTTTTACCTTTTTTACCAAAATTATTTTCAATTTTATCATCCACCTATATTTTTCTAATTTTTACATTAAATAAAAATTCATAAATTTAAAAATTATATTTTACACATTAATTTTAAATTTTTAAAAAAATTAATTCCAGTTATTACAACTCTTCCCCCTTGAAAGAAATTTGATCTCTCAAATTTGTCTCTCTCTCACTCAATCAAACAGTTGAGGATAAGATCTACGAGATGCAAGATCATACCAAACGAAGTTAATGACCTGACACATGCTTTGGTCCCACTAATTTTTGACAGCCCTATCTTAGAGTTGGACAAATTAGAATGTGTGTATTTGTAAAAAAATTCCATAAACCTAAAACAAAGCTTAAATTTAACCAAAATACACCATTAAAAATTTAATAACTAATAATTCCTTAGATTTAAACTTTTCAAATAAAATGATTTTTCAATCCAAATGCAAAATTTAATTCAACTAATATATTTTGATTATCTAAATCAGAATTCTCAGTCACCCGTATTCTCTAAGTAACAAAAACAAGTACTAACAATTCAACTTAATTTCTTTCAAATAAAAACTTGTACTAATCATTGTATCTGCTAATATGATTCAAACATCATATAAAACTTTCCTAGATAGGACACAAAAAGGATCTATTTTAAATATTTGAAAGATTTGTTTTGTTAATTCTCTTCAAACCATTGACTTTGATAATTCATTATTTACTAAATAATCTTTCAATACATGTTAGAATAATTTAATTAGGCTATAATAAGTGTAGATACTTGGGCTACAATAACTACTACGACCATTTATTTGGGACTTCAAAAATCAATTTTCGTAGGTAGGCCATGTTTAGCATTGTGTCAATCAATTGGGTTTCAATGTGTCATTCAGTTAAAGTTTCGATATCATACAAAGTTTTGGTCAATGCAACTTTAAGTTGGATGACAGGTTAATTTTAGCAATTCAACTTGTAGTTGGGTGTTGACCCAAAAAATTGATTAAAATAATTTCTAACTGGGCTTACATCTTATATATGATTTCAGCTATATTTGTGATAGCATAATTTAAATATGGGCCATATTTTGAATGACTCAAATACACATTTTTATATACATTAATATGTTTTAACTATCTCATTCTAAAAAATATTTTATCAAAATCCATGTCAAATATGCTTCTATATCTATATATATCTTATCTTTTTATATCTTTTAGTTCTTCTAATTACTGCTCATAGAAAACAAATGCAATCCAATCTAATGTCCTAATCTCAAAGTTAATTTTATGTTTGAGTCAGATTAACCTTTCTTACCTGACACATTTTAAATATGAAAATTTTAGATTTATAAACAAATCCAATATAATGTCTCAAATCCAATCTAATGTACCAAATCCAAAGTTCAAAAAATCTTGAATGCCTCAAATACACATTTTTATATACATCAATATCTTTTTACTAAAAATTTTATTTTATCTTAAATTCTTATAAAATATTTTTCTATATCTATATATATCTTTGGTTGTATTCCCTAAAGAAAAACATGTTAGAGGCCTCAGTTGGCTGGAAAATCTCAAAGAAAATTGAACCTACATACGGGGGACCTCCGGGTGCATCAGCTCCGCCGGTCCTCCTTCACGGTTGAGTTTCTTTTTTCGGCTACCCTGCACAGAAAAGGACGGTGAGAAAAATAATTGAAAAATTACATGAAATAGGAATCGGAAAAGGGCTCATCGGAGGGGTTTTGGGGTTTTAGCCGTGGCTGCTCTGTCGGGCTTTGCTCGTAGTTTCTGGCTCACCCATCGTTCTTCTTGCTCCGATTTGGCCACAGTGGTACTTGAAATCAAATTCTAAATGGTTGGGGGAAAATTTTTACCTTTTTTGACTGTCAGCAGTGGCTCCGACGTGGCAGCGGTCGGCAGTCGGCCTCCTTCTCCGGTATTTGGTTCTTCTTCTCCAGCGGGGACTGATGGTTAGGGTTTAGATTTCTATGTGATGCAAAGTATTTATAACCATTATGCATTGATCTGGACCGTCCATCACGATCGATCTCATCCGTCCGATCGCGGCTAAGGTAAAAATGGATCCAGGCCATCCACGCGTGCAAATCGTTAGTGTGAACTCCTGTGTGGCACCAACGTTAGTGCGCCTTGCCATGCGGCGCGCTCCAATTTGTCAAGGCTACTGACTGGGTGGTTTTACATGGCTGAACTTTCTCTATTTGCACTTTGACTCCCTGTTTTCAATTTTTCTTTCAAAAACACCCTCCGAACTCAAATTTTGCCCCCCTCTTCCCAAAATTATTTTTAATTTCATCCTTAATTCATATTTTTTCTCAAAAATTCAATCAAATTAAAATAAAATAATTTTTTTAATTATTTACATATATATTTCATAACTTGTAAAATTATCCTGGGTAAATTTTCAGGTCTGGGTGTTACAAATAATCAATGTCAATGCATTGATGATGCTACTTTTAACGATGGATTTAAACCTTCACCCTTTCCAAAAGTTTACCTTGCAATGGAGAAGTGGAGAAAGGGATTAGGGCTTCAAATTTATACATCATATTGACCTATTTAATGTTATATATAGTTAAAATTTTAAGCTAATAAAATTATGTCTTTATTTGGATCCAATTTCGATTTATGCATCAACATGAACACTTTTTCTATTATGCAATCATAATTAATTCCATTAATGTTGTTCAAATTTATCAAGTTAAACTGCAAAATAACAAAACATAAAAAAGAATCCACCACATCTGCCCCTTTCCTAATGTAAATTCAAGAATTTTTCTTATTATCGTGTTATTCTTACAACTTATGTTTCATATGCATTTTTATTTTGACTTCTGACACATTCAAGAAAATATGTCCTTAATCACAATCCTTTGACATTGTTAAAACTATTAATCAAAATTTTACTAAATTATAAACAAGTTAACGTTTGATTTAAAATTTTGACTAATTGAAGTATTATTAAAGTTTGCTACAATATTGATAATTATGAGAATGAAAAATTTTAATTCTTTAAAAGACCTAACTATGTTCTTGTATGAGTTTCATCTAATGTAATTTTTATTATTCTTTTGTTGTAATTCATGCTTAGTTCTTACTTATGTATGTTTAAACACATTATTGGGTTATAATTATAATATTAATGTATTATTTTATTGATCTAAAAATTCCTTCAATTCTTTATACATAGGTACCATATTAAGAACTGACGGAGCTTGTTTAAGCAATAAAGATTGTGGCCATGTTAAGTGCTCCTATGGTCACGTTCATTGAAAAAATAATCAATGCCAATGCATTGATGATGATACTTTAAACAATGGATTTAAACCTTCACCCTATCCAAAAGGTTCTCCTTCCAGTGGAGAAGGTAGAGAAAAGCATTAGGACTTCAAATTTATACATCGTAATAATGTTATATACAATTAAATCTTTAAACTAATAAAATTATGTCTTTTTTTGGATCTAATTTAGACATATGCATCGACATGAATATTTTCACTATTCTGAAATGAAAACTAATTCCATCAATTTGGTTTAAATTTATCTGGTTAATCTACAAAATAACAAAACATAAAAACCAAGTCCACCACATTTGCCCCTTTTATGATGTAAACACAAGAAAATTTCTTATTATCGTGTTATTCTTACAACTTATGTTTCATAGACATTTTTATTTTAACTTCCGAGCCATTCAAAATAATGTATTCTTAAATACAACCCTTTGACACTACTGAAACTATTAGTCAAAATTTTATTAGATTATAAACAAATTAACGTTTGATTTAAAATTTTGATTAATCAAAGTATTGTTAAAGTTTTCTAAAATATCGATAATTATGGGAATGGAAAATTTTCATTCTTTAAAGGTCCTAACTAAGTTCTTGTGTGGTTGTCAAATTATGAAATTTGGATTATTTTCTCACCACTTGAAATATAGAAAAGTCGTGCACATCTTTGGTGCAATATTTTATAAAAGTGTTGTCCATTTTGATGGGTAAATAAGCAAAGAAAATTAAATCGCGATGAATGGTCCAGATTTATTTTTTCTTTAAACGTGATAAGACGATCGAGATCAAAAGTGATAAATGGTCCAAATTAATGCAAGACGAGTATAAATATCTCGCATCATACCAAACCCAAACCCTAGCCATCAGCCTCTTGCCGAAGAAGAAGAACCAATCACCGGAGAAGGGAGTCGATCGCCAAAAAGGGTAAAAATTTTCCTATCCACTTGAAATTTAATTTTGAGCACCCCCATGGCCAAATTGGAGCAAAAGAAATGGTAGGTGAGCCAAAAATCGAGGGCAAAGCCCGGTGGCACCGCCGCAAGCAAAACTTGAAACCTCCTCTGATGAGCCCCTTTCTGTTTCCCGTTCTGCACAATTTTTTCACCATTGTGTTCACCGTTCTGTTTTATACAGGTTGACCGAAGAAAAACACCCAGCCGCGAGGGTGAGCTGGTTTAGCCACCACAATGAAAAATCTCACCACTGGTAGAGTTTTATTTTTTGACTTTTTTCGGCCAACCGAGGCCCCTAACATACTTTCTCATATAGATGAGTATAAAATTGACTGAAACTAGATAAAGTTGGCTACAAACGGCTAGGCCAAGGCAAACCACAGTCGCGAGCGGTGGTGCTGTCATGCCAAAATTTTTAAATTGGCCAAAAAAAGTTTTTAATACCGATTTTGGATTTGTTCGGGTATTTTTAGGTACGTGAAATGTATTTTAATCTCTGAAAAAAAATTCAAGAAACTTGGTAATCGCCAGTAGGTGCAGTAGAATGTTTGGTATTTCGGACATCGATTCGGGTAAGAATCCCTCACCTTATTCTTTGTTACAGAATTGAAGCTTAATAATCGATAATATGATATTTCGTATAATTTAAAATTTTTTGAGAATAATTATAGGTTACCAATGGAGCCGAAACTGGTTAATCATTTATTTATTATCCTGTGTAATTGATTGTCGAATTTACTGCTTTAAATACATGATAATATACTGGAATGATTGAATGATTCAGTTTTACTTCCTTGATATATATATTGCTTGTCTTGCGTGATTTACGATTGATTTGTGAAATTAAAAAATTAATATGCAAACGGAAAATTGATTGGTCACGTGAATTAATGAATGGTAACCGTATTGGATATCCTGGGAGATTGTGGACGGATCAGGTACATAGATAACCCTACCATGAACGTTGTCTCATACTGGACGGTATTGAAGAATAGTATTTTTGGCGTTTATACCAGATGGGGTATGGGAACGGCCCGATTCACCCTCATACTAGGCGGGGTATTGAGAGATGGTATTTTTGGTGCTCATACCGGATGGGGCATGGGGACGGCCCAATTCACCATCAAATCGGACACGATATTGATGGATGGTATTTTTTGGCACTCATACCGGATAGGGTATGGGGAAAGCCGGTTAGTTGACAATGTTGAATATTGGTTTACGTGTAGTGGGACATTTTTATGAGCCCCTAGGGATACCAGTAGGCAAATAAAAGGGAAAAGTGGTTGCTATTACTCACTTGAAAATGAGATTGGAATGTTATTTGAATTATTGTATCTCTATAGGTCGATTTTGCAAATCTCGCAACAGTAAATATATGTAATAAATGATTTTTTCCTTATGATAAATGAATTTACTTAAATTAAGAGCTCCATTGCTTGTTTTTATGATTTTTACCAACCGTCAGTTTCTGTTTCAGTGAGTAGTGTGATATTCTTACTGGACTACTGTATCTCACCATTTCATTAACTATTTCAGATCAAGAGGATCTAGACCCAAATCCTGATCAACAAGAGAGTTGTGAATAATTCACCACCCGGACTCCCATCAAAAGCTAGTGAAGGTCGTTCTAGAATGCTCACTGTATTGCCTTTTGTTTATTTATATGATTTTCGTTTGTTTCTATTAGAAGAGACATTCTCGTAACCCTATTGGACATTCTAAATTATTATGTAAGGAATGTGAACCCTAAACTCTATTATTTCGCTTCCGCATTTAATTCATGACTTCATTTCTTTTTAAGTTCCGAGCCTTTACAGTTGGTATCAGAGCCGCGTTCCTCAAAATTATTCCTTACACAAAGACTTAAAAATACCAAATACGAACTATCACCCAACCCTTCCTTATGAAAAATAAGTACAAAGACATAAGGAGATGAGGTCCCTTACTGAACATGGCAGCCGAAGACGGGTCGCTTTGAAAGAATGTTGATCGACTCTTCGAGATTTTAGAGAGACTCATCTCTGCCTAGTAGGCTAGGGAAGAGAGGAGAAAACTGTATAACCCTCCACCACTTCCACAATATGAGCTACCCCTATAACAAGAGGATCTAACACTGCCTCGATGCTACCCTGCTCCTCCGTCGTATCATCTGACACCATTACAATATAATTCGGATCCCCCACCGTATCATCCGGCATCATTATAGGGCCATTTAGTCCCTTCCCAGCAACATCTGGCCCCTCTTCCATGGGACTTGGTTTCACCCATGATAGAGCTAATAAAGATTGACACTGTGGATCCTGATGTATTTCTAAGAATGAATCAGTTAGCGGCGTATCATGCCACCGTGGATTATTTCCAAGAGAAAAATTGTATTTAAGCCTCCTAACAAAGAGTCATTTACAAGCTAATAAAAATTTTGAATATTATTCCCTAATAGAAATTTCTTTATTACATAGTGGTTTAACTCGGTTGTTTTCTCTATATTGGAAAAACTAAAGAAAAAATTTGTATTCAAGAGATCCTAGTAGTCTAAGACTTCCCGAATGTGTTTTGTGATGAACTTCCCAGACTATTAATGGACAGTAAAGTTGAGTTCACCATAGACTTTCAGTCTGACACGCAGCCTATCCTAATTTTTCCTTACCACATGAGTCATGTTGAGATGGAAGAGCTTAGGAAATAGATCAATGAATTGCAGGATAGTGGGCTAATCCGATATAGTGTGTCCCCTTGGGGTGCTGGGGTCACATTTGTAAGAAAGGAGGACGGGATTTTAAGATTATGCATTGACTACAGGGGGCTAAACAGGGTCACGATCAAGAACAAATACTCCCTCCCCAGGATCGATGACCTTTTTGATCAGTTGCAGGGTGTCCAGGTCTTCTCCAAAATAGACATGCGTTCAGGTTAGCCCACTATCCTGCAATGTCTCAAATCCAATCTAATGTAATGTCTCAAATCCAAAGTTCGAAAAATCTTGAATGCCTCAAATACACATTTTTATATACATCAATATCTTTTTACTAAAAATTTTATTTTATCTTAAATTCATATAAAATATTTTTCTATATCTATATATATATATATTTTTTGTATCTTTTAGTTCTTCTAATTACCACTCCTAAGTTTAAGTTAGACTAAATATTCTTATTTAACAAAACCTTCTAATATAAAAAATCTATATCTATAAATAAATCCAATCTAATGTCCCAAATCCAAAGTTAAAAATTTTTGAATGACTCAAATACACATTTTTATATACATCAACGTTTCTTAACTAAAATTTTATCTTATCATATTGACAATTTAATTTCATTGTAATCGCCAAAAAATTGAATTTAATAATTAAACAAACACTAAAATTTTATTGATAGAAAAAACATACGTAACACCCCGAGCCCAAGAATTAGGTTTGGAATGGTGAATTTTAATGTTTTTTCTGATAATAAAAATTCATGAGTTTTAATTTTAATTACATTTATTTTTTCCCAGTCAGTGGCACGACGAATTGCTGCATGCCATGTGGCAGACATGCTAACATGGGTTCCACGCAGGCAATCTGCATGTCAAGCCAATCAAAAGGCCCAAGGCCATTCTCGCATGTACGAACGACCAAGATCAATTACCCGGATAAGCCTAATCGAACGGTCCTCCTGTCTTTAATTGAACAATCTAGATTTGTTTCCAAAACAAGTGAGATCTAACGATTGAGGTTGATCCACATGGGCTCGGATGGATGGACCACATCGAGGCGAATGGGGTATTTAAGCATATCTTTCAGTCAAACCCCAAACCCTAGTTGACACACCTCATTGGAGATGAAGAAAAAGGGTAGCCGGAAATAGACCTAGTTGTCGGAGGAACGTTAGTGCCACTGTGCCAGAACGTTTAAAACACTTCGGTAGGCCAAACATTCTTCCCATTCTTCTCGTTTCTCCGCCCTTAGCCGTCTAACGTGTTTTCAATATAGAATAACTGAGAAGAACTATAAACTACGAGGAAGGAATGGCAAAGCTCAGCTGAGCCGCCGCATTGGAGGACCAATATCATTAGTAAAATTATGTTTTTCCCCTCCTTTCGTTGAGAAACACCCCTAACCATGATTTAAACAGATTTTCATCAAGTACTAGCCAAAACTTGTCTGATTGAGAGGAAGAGCCGCCAGAGAAGGTAGACCAAGCAGTGACACCGTTCTGGAACTCCAACCTGACCTCCAAGTGAGATTTTTGCCTTTTTTGCCGTTTCTTGCATATTTTTATGCAATTTTGACGTACGTTCAATCTTATTAGGAAAATCCAAGAAATTTGATATCCAGAAACCGTTGAGAACCATAGTGAAAAAAAAGAGGTGTTCTGGATACTGACCAAGTGTAAGAATCTCTCACCCTTTTTTTTCTGTTTTGGTGAAATTAATGCTAAATTTAAAATAATAAATTTTTTTGAATAATTGGAAATTTCTTGATTAATTAAATACAGGTTCTCGATGGAGCCAATAATCGATCAATCCATGCTTGCTTAATTGTGTTAATTCTTTATTCGGTCACTTTATTGTGTTTATTTATTTATTTTGCTATGTTTTAACCTACTTTAATTTATTTGCCTAAATCTATTTTTTCTATTGTTCTCTTTTGTCTATAATACGTTTTGATCAGCATTATGTATATTTATTTCATTCACGTATTCTAAAATACAAATTTTGCACTCTTGTCTTGCTTAGGGATGTGGGTATGCGTGTCATTTGGAGTTAAATAGCAAATAAAAAAATAATATGCGTGAACTAATGTGATTAAATGAAAAAGGCTTACCGGCTGTCATGAAAAAGAGTGCAGGACTTGGTGCATAGGGTGAACCCTACCGGGGATGTTACCCTCAGCCGTACGGGGCTAGAAAGTCCCATACCAGAAGGGATTGAGAGTTTATAAGTGTCACTAATACTGGATGGGGTATTGAGGCGGTTGTTTATTATGGCGCCCATTACCGGACAGGGTATGGGGACGACCGGTTGATTATAAAAGAAATGTTTATATCCACATATAGTGGGGATTCCTATGGATCCCCAACGACACAGGTAGGGAAAGAAAAAATGATAGCATAGAGATGAACATGGTAAGAAATGCGACTTGGGAAAGGTGAGGAGTTAAACGTTATATGTCTATTGAAATGTGTAACACCCAACATTTAATTTTTTTTATTTTTATATATATATATAATTTTTTGTTAATTGAATTTAATTTGGTTTATTTTAATTTAATTTAATTTAATGAAAATAATAATAATAATAATAATAAAAGGGTAAAAAAATTAGTTGAGGATTTAATTGAAAATAATTTTGGGACAAAACGGTGAAAATTTGGGTTTTGGAAGTATTTTTGAAAGAAGAATCGGAAACTGGGGGTCAAAATGCAATTTTAAAAAAATTTCGTCATGTTAGATGCCTTATCAACAGCCCCGACCAACCAGGACGCGCCAGGTGCAGAGGCACTGACATGGGAGGCCACGCGGGAGGGAGCCACATCGGCGATCCGCGTGCGCACGATCGAACAATTGAGATCCATTCCTGCGCGCATGGACGGTCCAAATTCACTCCCTATTTAATCGCGATTGGACGGTCTAGATCAAAAGCAATGGATGGCCCAGATCAAAAGTGGATGAGTATAAATAACCCCATCCGCACCCAAACCCTAACCCTAGCCACCAGAGCCCCTTGCCGGAAAAGACAGCCCAGCAGCCGGGGAGCCGACTGCCGCCATCCGCCGCCACACTGGAACCTTTTCCGACCGCTAAAAAGGTAAAAAATTTTCCTCTTGCATGAAATTCCATTTTAAACTCACCCATGGCCAATTTGAAGTGAAAGAATAAGCCAATTGGCCGAAAAACGCCGCCGAAGTCCAGTGGCGCTGCCGTAAAAAATTTCACAAATTGCCTCCAATGAGGCCCTCCTCGACTCTTGTTTTGCGTAATTTTTCTACAGTTGTGATCATTGTTTCTTTCTCTACAGGTTGACTGGAGCAAAATGCTTAACCGCAATGTGAGCGAGAGGAGCCGCTGCACCGGAGAGCCCTGCCACTAGTGAGTTTTAATTTTTTACATTTTTTGGGCCAATCGAGGGCCCTAAGTATGTTTTCTCACAGGAACTGATGTAGATTTGGCTGAATTCAGCTGAAAACAACCGACAATAGCCAACTCGAGGCGGATCATCGCTGCAAGCGGTAGTGCTGTCGCATGAGCACGGCAGAGCCGCCGTGCCGAATTTCTGAAATTGGCTGAGTAGGCTCTTGGTCTGATTTTTGGGTTATTTGGGACATTTGTAGGTACCATAAGCGCGTTTCAGTTCCCGAAGAAAAATTCAGGGAACCCAGGTACCGCCCGTAGGCGCAGTAAGCCATTTAGCTTTTTGGCGTCAAATCAAGTAAGGACCCCTCACCCTATTCCCTATCATAGAATTGAAGTTTAAATAAATAATAATACGGTCTTTTGTACAAATTAAATAGATGTGCTTGATTAATTATAGATTGCTAATGGAGCCCAAATTGGACATTATTTTCTGTTGATTTATTTTACAGTCTAAAAGCATGATGATATCTGGTTTATATATTTTATGGTTTAAATGCATGTACTTCTGCCTTACTTGACTACTGTTTGATTTTGGGATCTAAGATATGATTACATTATCGGATGCATGTTTACTTGTTTATATATTTATGTTTGATTTGGTAACGGGGACTAAGGAAAAACAGGAAAGGAGTGTGATATGATAAATAGATAAGATGACAGCCTCACTAGATATCTTGGGAGATGGTGGACGGACCGGGTTCATAGGGAACCCTACCGTGAACGTTGTCTCATACCGGATGGGGTATGGCGACTTGGTCATTTGGCACTCATACCAGACGGGGTATGGGGACGGCTCTGTAATTAAGATTGTTAAGGGAAAGGATTCACGTGTAATGGGGATACCCCTATGGATCCCCATAGATACTAGTAGGCTGGTGAAACGAGAAACTATTACGAGTTCGTCTATTGTTAATAAATGTGAATTTATAATATGTTTTATGTTGCTGGTCGTGCATGAAGTTATGATCTGTATGATATTATTGCTTCTATAATTTGTTTTCATAAATTCCCCAATGGTAAGTAAAAGGGTAAATAATTTTATTTTAAATAAATGTATTTGTTTAAATCTACTGCTTCATTGGTTGTTTTGATTTTCTACCAACTTTTGCTTCTGTGACGGTGATATAGTGTGATGTCCTTACTGGGCTAGTGTAGCTCATTCCTTATTTAACTATTTCAGATCAAGAGGATCTAGTTCCCAAGCTCAATCCGCAAGAAGACTGCGAGTAGATGCTGGATACTTTATAGTTTCCTTTGCTTTTATCATTTCTCGTGTTTCTTTCAGAGAATTCATTCTGTGATGTTTGTTTTATACTTTTAAGTTATTCTGTAAGGGATAAAAACCTTAACTTTTTATTTCACTTTCGCACTTAAATTATTATATATTTTCTTTTGGATTTTCGGGGTCGTTACAAAATGTATATTGTTAGATTGAGATTCTGATTCTTATTTTAATTAATGAAATTTGAGAAGTTACAGGTTAGTCGAGAAAATGCTAATGTTTTCAGTGAAATGAATAATGAATGTACTAGCATTCGGGTTTTATTAAGAATAGACTCTATTGGTTGTTTTATGTTCTCTACAACCATTTGATTTTTTATATCAATGTTAAGGTATTAATATTCTTACTGAGCTAGTGTGTAGGTCACCCCTTTCTTATTAACAATTTCATATATGGACGATTAAAACCCATATCCTGAACAGCAAGAGACCAGTTAAAGAATTACTTCTTCCGCTTTGTTAGTTTCGAGTAGAGGTTAATCATATTTTTGTTTTTTCCGTTTAAGTTTCGAAAGCATTCCCACAACCTTATTGGGCATTTGAATTAAATATGCAAGGAATGTAGCTACTGTAGCGCCCGGAGAAAAGGGGCCAAAAAAAAAAAAAAAAAAGCCACGTCGGCAGCCACGTCAGCAGTCCCGGTCAGCAATCCCGGCCAACCGGGGCCTGCCACGTGGCAAGACCACATCACTCCGGAACGGACCACGTTGGCGATCCGCGTGGGCGCGATCGGACGGCTCAGATCAATCGCGCGATCGGACAGCCCAGATGCAATCGCACGGACGGCCCAGATTCAATCAAAAACGAATGGCCCAAATTAAAACAAAATGGATGGCTGAGATCAAAAGGCAAGGGGTTATAAATAGAACCCCCACACCAGACCACAAACCCTAGCCGCCTGCCGCTCGCCGGAGAAGACAAACCAGAAGCCGGCCGCCGCCACCCGCCGCCGTGCCGGGGAAATTTCCGACCGCCAATCGAGGTAAATTTCATACCCCCAACTCATTTTTCCACGTTGATTCCTCCTGTGGCAAAATCGGAGCCAAAATCCCGGCCAAACGGTCAGAATACGCGGCCAAAGACCAGCGGCGCCGCCGCGCCCCTTCTCGGTTTTTGCCTCCGACGAGGCCCTTCCCGGCCTCCGTTTGATGCAATTTTTATATCACCGTGATCACCATTCTTTTCTCTATAGGTTGACCGGAGCCAAATCACCAAAACACGAACCTCGCCGGAGAGCCGCCGTACCCGAGAGCGCCGCCGCCGGTAAGCTCCGTTTTTCCGTGATTGTTTTTAGCCCCCCGAGGGCCCTAGGATTGTTTTCTCGCAGGGACCAATGCGAGTGTGGCCGAATTCGGCCGGAAACGGCCGAAAATAGCCAACCTGAGGCGAATCGCCGCCGCCGTGCCGGAGTTGCGATATTGGCCAAAAAGGGGCCCTGAGCCTAATTTGAGATTTTTTGGAACACATGCAGGTACCGTTAGTGCGTTTCAGTTCCCCGGAAAAAATTCAGGGAAAATTAGGAACAGCCTGTAAGCGCACTGTGAATCGTATTCGAATCCCGAAAATAAGTAAGGACCCCTCACCCTATCTCCTATCACGGTATTAAAGCTTAATAAATAATTAAACAGTATTTTGAGACTTTATAGATGTATAATTGATTGAGGTTGCCAATGGAGCCCGAGTCTGATACAATGTTGGTTTGTTATTGTTTGATCTAATTTTCAGTATTAAATGCAGTATGAGGTTTGATGTTTTCATTTTATAGTTTCGTGTGCATATTTTACTGTTTTATTGATTATTGGTTGAATGACTGAAATACCGATACTGTATGTTGTCTGTTTGGCATGAATTACTGTTTGCTTATCTAAATGCGAATTGATGATGCTGATTGAGGGAAAAAAGAATGGAAGATTGTATAAATTGATAATTGTGTAATGGGGTCAGCCTGACTAGATATCCTGGGAGATGGTGGACGGACCGGGTCCGTAGGGAACCCTACCGGGATTGTGGTCTCACATGCCGGACGGGGTATGGAGATCTTATGGTTTTGGCACCCATACCGGACAGGGTATGGGGACGGCCCGTTTCACCCTCATACCGGACGGGGTATTGAGGTTTATGGTTTTGGCACCCATACCGGACGGGGTATGGGGACGGCCCGTTTCACCCTCATACCGGACGGGGTATTGAGGTTTATGGTTTTGGCGCCCATACCGGACGGGGTATGGGGACGGCCCTGGAAACTGATTATGAATGTTAAAGGTTAACGGGTAGCGGGACCCCTATGGACCCCCACGGATACTAGTAGGCTGGTGAATGAGGAAAAGAAATTGTGAAATGATTGAATTACAAGAGGCGTGATAAGTGTTATGTTTTACAGCTTATATTATTCCATGATTATGATAATGTTATTGTTTTTCTTATATTGTTTTCATAAATTCCACCGAGGTAAGTGGATGGTAAAGGTTTTATCATAAATAAAAGGATTTGTTGTAAAACATGCTCCATGGGTCCTTTGTGTTTTCTACCCACCTTTACCTCCGTGACGGTGAGATATCGTGATGTTCTTACTGGGCTAGTGTAGCTCACTCCTTATTTAACCATTTCAGATCAGGAAGACATGGTTCCCGAGCCCGTTCCGCAGGAGGACGACGAAAGGGATGACTAGAGACTCTGTAGTCATACTCATAGCTTTATTTTCGAGTTTCTCTTTTAGTTAGTTTAACCTTTTATATTTTAAGTATGTTTTTGGTTTTCGTGTAAGGGATGTTAACTGAAATTTTGATCTCGCTTCCGCATTTGATATATTTAAATACTCATTTCATTTTAATATTTCCGGGGTCGTTACAGTTGGTATCAGAGCCGCGTTTCCTCGGACCCATCCCTTACACTAATGTGCCTTAGAGAAATACTCACCGATATATTGTTACTAAATCATTCCTTGTGAATACAGGTACACAGGAATGAGGAGAGGAAGGCCCCCACTAAACCGAGCGGCCCCAGATAGTTTAATTCGGGAGGATTTAGATAGACTATTCGAGATGGTGGACGCTCTCGCAGCTGCCCAACGAAGGCAAGAGGAGAGAAGAGAATTACCGGGACCTCCTCCGCTAGCGCAGGTTGAGCCCCCGCTACAGCAGGCTGATCCCGAGCCACCCCGGCAGGAGCCTGTTCCTCCACGATACCACCCGGCACCACAGCCGCGGTACGATCCGGTACCACAGCCACAGTACCAACATGTGCCGCCAAAGCACATTCCAGTGCCCCCACCACATCAGCAGGCGCCACCACAGGGTCCCCCAGTTCACCCTCAGCCGGCCCCAGTCCCTCTACCTCGGGACCCCGCTCCCTCCTTGATCGACCCCGGCTTCATAGAGAGGTACAGGAGACTGAACCCTTCTACTTTTTCAGGGGGATCCTCGTTCGAAGAGGCCCAATACTGGCTGGCAGAGACTGAGAGAGCTTTTGAGACCTTGGGAGTAATTCCTGAGCAGAGGGCTACCATTGCCTCCTACATGCTGGTAGGGGAAGCAGTACGCTGGTGGGAGCTCAAGCGGGCCACCCTGCCTGTACCAGTTACTTGGGAGCAGTTCCTAGCGGCTTTCCATGCGGAGTATCTCCCTAAACACATCCAACATTTAAAGGAAATGGAATTTGCTCAATTGGTCCAGGGTAATATGACAGTGTCGGAGTATGCCCACAAGTTCCTGGAGCTGGGCCGACATGCCCCGGAGACATTGTTGGATGAGGGCCGAAAGGCCAGGAAATTCCAGTGGGGCCTCCGCCCGGCGATCAGACAGCACTTATTAGTGATGGAGCTTGAGACATATTCGGCAGTCCTGGCAAAGGCGCAGATCATAGAAAGGAGCTTCGACACCCGCCCTCAGCTAGCGGGAAGTTCCCGACCCTCAGCCCTGCTCCGCAGGCCAGCGCCTACCATGCCTGTCCAACCCAGTAAGAGACCCAGGCCTGCCGTTCAGGGCCCTTCTCAAGCTATGGGGGCAGC
Source organism: Carica papaya (assembly GCF_054855325.1). NCBI lineage: Eukaryota > Viridiplantae > Streptophyta > Magnoliopsida > Brassicales > Caricaceae > Carica > Carica papaya. Next base: position 27,722,991 of record NC_142317.1, read on the forward strand.
ACGTGGGAAGATCTGCCAGTACTGCGGCAGGGATCATGGGGACCGACCCTGCTACCGCCTCAACAACACCTGTCGCATATGCGGCAGTGCCCAGCACTATGCGAGGGAGTGCCCTAGGAACCAGAATCAAAGGAGGCCTCCAATCCAGGGCAGAGTTTACAACCTTACCCAGAAGGATGCCGACGCAGACCCCGACGTGGTACATGGTATGTATACTATCTCTGGCCACATTGCTCATATTTTGTTTGATACTGGTGCATCACATTCTTTTATTTCACATGCTCTTGCTTCCAAAATTTGTGTATCACCTGATAGACTTGATTCATTATTGTTTGTATCTACCGCTGGGGGGGAGACATTGCTAGGAGAGGTTGTCTACAGGGCATGTGCCGTGGAGATAGCAGATAGGAAATTGAGGGTAGACCTGATAGGGTTAGACACAGGGGATTTTGATGTAATCCTAGGAATGGATTAGCTAGCGGCGTATCACGCCACCATAGACTACTTTAATAAAAAGATTGTATTTAATCCTCCCAAGGAGGAGCCATTTATAAGTTAATAAAATTTTTCGGTACTGATTTTCCCTAATGACAAATTCTTTTCTTCTTAATTCCCAGTGCCTTGATATTGTATTTTCCCTAACTAAGTAAACCCAAGAAGGAAGTTTGTATCCAAGAGATTCCAGTAGTCCGAGACTTTCCAGACGTATTTCCGGATGAACTGCCCGGTCTACCAGGGGACAGAGAGGTCGAGTTCACCATAGACTTACAGCCAGGAACCCAACCCATCTCGGTAGCTCCTTACCGAATGAGCCGCATCGAGATGGAAGAGCTAAGGAAACAAATCACTGAGCTATAAAACAGTGGCTTCATTAGACACAGCATTTTCCCATGGGGTGCCGGGGTTACTTTTGCAAAGAAAAGGGATGGAACGTTGAGACTGTGTATTGATTATAGAAGGATAAACAAGGTAACAATTAAAAACAAGTACCCTCTTCCCCAGATTGATGACCTTTTCGATCAGTTGCAGGGTGCACAGGTCTTTTCTAAAATAGATCTACGATCAGGTTACCATCAGGTAAAAGTGAGAGCAGAAGACATCCCCAAGATGGCATTCCGAACCAGGTACGGACACTATGAGTTCCTGGTTATGCCGTTTGGACTAACCAACGCCCCGACCATCTTTATGGATCTAATGAACAGAATCTTCAGAGAGTTCTTGGATAAATTTGTCATCGTGTTCATCGATGATATCTTAGTCTACTCAAAAAGTAGAGAAGAACATGCTCATCATCTTGCCCAAGTCCTACAGGTACTCAGGGAAAAGAAGTTGTATGCAAAGTTGAACAAGTGTGGATTTTGGCTCGAGCAAACCGCCTTCCTAGGACATGTTATATCGAAGGAAGGGGTGTCGGTGAACCCCGAAAAGGTTGAAGCGGTACTTGGTTGGGAAAGGCTGACAACAGTTAAGGAAATTCGCAGTTTCCTAGGGATGGCGGGTTATTACCGTCGGTTTGTCGAAGGGTTCTCCAGTCTAGCGGCCCCTCTAACCCGACTCACAAAGAAGAATGCAAAGTTTGATTGGAATGAGAACTGCGAAAGGAGTTTTTCAGAATTGAAGAAGCGACTGACTACTGCACCCGTGCTGGCTCTACCGAGTGGATCAGGAGGGTATACAGTTTATAGTGATGCCTCCTATCTGGGCCTGGGTTGTGTCCTGATGCAGCATGGAAAGGTTATAGCATATGGGTCTAGACAGCTAAAGAATCATGAGAAGAACTATCCTACCCATGACTTGGAGCTTGCCGCAATCATACACACCTTGAAAATCTGGCGCCATTATTTGTATGGAGAGACCTTTCAGATCTACACCGATCATAAGAGCTTGAAGCACATCTTCACTCAGAAGGATCTCAACATGCGTCAGAGAAGGTGGATGGAACTCCTCAAGGACTATGATTGTGACATCCTATACCATCCAGGTAAGGGCAACGTAGTAGCCGATGCCCTCAGCAGGAAAAGTGCAGGCACCCTAGCCCATCTGATGGTTTCAGAATGCAGGTCCATTGGGGCCACGCAGCAGGTTCGACTGCGAGATTTGAAGAGGGCCACATGTTTGAGCCACCTAGCAGTCCAACCCGAGTTAATCCAAAGAATAAAGGAAGCCCAGTCAATCGACCCCGCCCTAGTAACCCGCAAGAAGGATGCAGAACAGGGAGTGAACTCAGAATTTCAGATCTCTGCCGACGGATTGATTCGTTTCAAGGACAGAATGTGTGTCCCAGACGACAGTGAATTAAAAAGAGACATCATGACAGAGTCCCATAGTTCAAGGTTCGCCATGCATCCAGGAAGTACAAAAATGTACCAAACTATGCGACCTCGATTCTGGTGGAATGGGATGAAGAGAGATATAGCCGACTTTGTATCTAAGTGCTTGGTATGTCAGCAGGTCAAAACAGAACATCAACGCCCAGGGGGGTTGCTTCAGCCTTTACCGATTCCAGAGTGGAAGTGGGAACACATCACCATGGACTTCGTATCGGGACTACCCAAGGCACGATCGGGACACGATGCCATATGGATAATTGTTGACTGACTCACTAAGTCTTCCCACTTCCTGGCCATCAGAATGACTGATTCTTTGGACAAGTTGGCAAGAATGTATGTCCGGAAAATAGTCAGACTGCATGGAGTCCCAGTAACAGTGGTATCCGACAGGGATCCCAGATTCACTTCTCGGTTTTGGAATAGTTTCCAGCAAGCTATGGGAACAAAGCTGTCCCTTAGTACTGTCTTCCACCCCCAAACCGATGGACAATCAGAGAGGACAATCCGTACGCTGGAGGATATGCTCCGAGCTTGTGTCCTTGACTCCAGGGGCCATTGGGACGACCATCTACCCCTGATAGAGTTTGCCTACAACAACAGTTACCAAGCAAGCATCGGCATGGCCCCATACGAGGCGCTATACGGGCGTCCGTGCAGGTCACCGATTTGTTGGGAGGAAGTGGGCGATAGAAGATTGTTTGGCCCGGATTTGGTGGAAGAAACCACGTCCAAGATAGTTAAGATCAAGAAGAACATCCAGACAGCTCAGAGTAGGCAGAAGAGTTATGCTGATACCCGGAGGAGAGACCTGGCCTTTGAGAAAGGTGACCGGGTGTTTCTTAAAGTCACCCCCTTCAAGGGAATTAGTAGGTTCGGCAGGAGGGGAAAATTAAACCCCAGATACATTGGACCCTTTGAAATCTTAGACAAGATTGGTACCACTGCCTACAGACTTGCACTGCCCCCTAAGCTCTCTCGGGTTCATAATGTGTTTCATGTATCTATGCTACGCAAGTACAATCCGGACCCTTCTCATGTCGTGGCTCATGAACCGCTTTCACTCCGAGAGGACTTGTCTTATGAGGAAGTACCGGTCAGTATCACGGACCGAGAAAGCAAAATACTCCGCAACTGAAAAATATCATTTGTAAAAGTCATGTGGCAGAACCACACGCCTAGGGAGGCGACTTGGGAACTGGAATCAGAATTTAGCACACAATATCCCCATCTGTTTGATCAAGAGTAATGAGGCAAATTTGGGGACCAAATTTCTTTAAGGGGGGGAGAGTTGTAGCGCCCGGAGAAAAGGGGCCAAAAAAAAAAAAAAAAAGCCACGTCGGCAGCCACGTCAGCAGGCCCGGTCAGCAATCCCGACCAACCGGGGCCTGCCACGTGGCAAGACCACATCACTCCAGAACGGGCCACGTTGGCGATCCGCGTGGGCGCGATCGGACGGCCCAGATCAATCGCGCGATCGGACGGCCCAGATGCAATCGCACGGATGGCCCAGATTCAATCAAAAACGAACGGCCCAGATTAAAACAAAATGGACGGCTGAGATCAAAAGGCAAGGGGTTATAAATAGCACCCCCACACCAGACCACAAACCCTAGCCGCCTGCCGCTCGCCGGAGAAGACAAACCAGAAGCCGGCCGCCGCCACCCGCCGCCGCGCCGGGGAAATTTTTGACCGCCAATCGAGGTAAATTTCATACCCCCGACTCGTTTTTCCACGCTGATTCCTCCTGTGGCAAAATCGGATCCAAAATCCTGGCCAAACGGCCGGAATACGCGGCCAAAGACCAGTGGCGCCGCTGCGCCCCTTCTCAGTTTTTGCCTCCGACGAGGCCCTTCCCGACCTCCGTTTGATGCAATTTTTATATCACCGTGATCACCATTCTTTTCTCTACAGGTTGACCAGAGCCGAATCACCAAAACACGAACCTCGCCGGAGAGCCGCCGCACCCGAGATCGCCGCCGCCGGTAAGCTCCGTTTTTCCGTGATTTTTTTTTGGCCCCCCGAGGGCCCTAGGGTTGTTTTCTCGCAGGGACCGATGCGAGTGTGGCCGAATTCGGCCGGAAACGGCCGAAAGTAGCCAACCCGAGGCGAATCGCCGCCGCTTGCGGCGGCGCCGTCGCCGGAGCATGGCGGAGCCGCCGTGCTGGAGTTGCGATATTGGCCAAAAAGGGGCCCTGAGCCTAATTTGAGATTTTTTGGAACACGTGCAGGTACCGTTAGTGCGTTTCAGTTCCCCCGAAAAAATTCAGGGAAAATTAGGAACAGCCTGTAAGCGCACTGTGAATCGTATTCGAATCCCGAAAACAAGTAAGGACCCCTCACCCTATTTCCTATCACGGTATTAAAGCTTAATAAATAATTAAACAGTATTTTGAGACTTTATAGATGTATAATTGATTGAGGTTGCCAATGGAGCCCGAGTCTGATACAATGTTGGTCTGTTATTGTTTGATCTAATTTTCAGTATTAAATGCAGTATGAGGTTTGATGTTTTCATTTTATAGTTTCGTGTGCATATTTTACTGTTTTATTGATTATTGGTTGAATGACTGAAATACCGATACTGTATGTTGTCTGTTTGGCATGAATTACTGTTTGCTTATCTAAATGCGAATTGATGATGCTGATTGAGGGAAAAAAGAATGGAAGATTGTATAAATTGATAATTGTGTAATGGGGTCAGCCTGACTAGATATCCTGGGAGATGGTGGACGGACCGGGTCCGTAGGGAACCCTACCGGGATTGTGGTCTCACATGCCGGACGGGGTATGGGGACGGCCCGTTTCACCCTCATACCGGACGGGGTATTGAGGTTTATGGTTTTGGCACCCATACCGGACGGGGTATGGGGACGGCCCGTTTCACCCTCATACCGGACGGGGTATTGAGGTTTATGGTTTTGGCACCCATACCGGACGGGGTATGGGGACGGCCCTGGAAACTGATTATGAATGTTAAAGGTTAACGGGTAGCGGGACCCCTATGGACCCCCACGGATACTAGTAGGCTGGTGAATGAGGAAAAGAAATTGTGAAATGATTGAATTACAAGAGGCGTGATAAGTGTTATGTTTTACAGCTTATATTATTCCATGATTATGATAATGTTATTGTTTTTCTTATATTGTTTTCATAAATTCCACCGAGGTAAGTGGATGGTAAAGGTTTTATCATAAATAAAAGGATTTGTTGTAAAACATGCTCCATGGGTCCTTTGTGTTTTCTACCCACCTTTACCTCCGTGACGGTGAGATATCGTGATGTTCTTACTGGGCTAGTGTAGCTCACTCCTTATTTAACCATTTCAGATCAGGAAGACATGGTTCCCGAGCCCGTTCCGCAGGAGGACGACGAAAGGGATGACTAGAGACTCTGTAGTCATACTCATAGCTTTATTTTCGAGTTTCTCTTTTAGTTAGTTTAACCTTTTATATTTTAAGTATGTTTTTGGTTTTCGTGTAAGGGATGTTAACTGAAATTTTGATCTCTCTTCCGCATTTGATATATTTAAATACTCATTTCATTTTAATATTTCCGGGGTCGTTACAGCTACTAAAACTTTAATTGCTTCCGCTAAGTAATAAATTTTAGTATTATTTATTTTACTATTACTGAGTTATACGCTCTAAATTTCGGATAGGAGTTTTGGCCTTTACAACATAAATTTTACAACATTCACAAAATAAAATTTTACACCCCAAATTGGTTAAGCATTACCTTGTTAAAGCTAATAAATCTCATTTAATTTTTTTTTACTCCTCAGATGTTTTTTTTTTCTTCACACTTGTTTGTATTTTCTCTTCTATCTAAAACTAGTTATATAAATAAAAAGATTGCCATTTCATTTTTCCCTTCTTTATTGTTACTGTTTTCATCTTTACTGTTTCACATCACCTTCATCTCTTTATTGTTAATTAATTTAAGTTTTAATTTTCAACATTAATTAAGCCAAGTTTAATTGTTTAATGTATCCTAGAAAAATCTATTTATCAAAATCCATATCAGATATTTTTCTCCATATATATATTTTTTAATTCAAATATCATCACAAAATAAATTCATTAATTTTTATTGGTTTTCAAAATAATTAGATATGGATAAGACTTCTTTAAAGGCAGCATTCTCGGCAGCTTTCCTAATCATTTCTTCATGTGAGTATTAGTCTTTAAATTGAGTAAAATGGCGATTGGTTTTTTGTTTTTTGAATTGTTTATGTTTTATTTTCACTAGTTAATGCAAGAAAGCAATAGGTGGTTATGTTTTTAAGATGATTAGATTATTCATTGACTTGTAAATTCAACTGACTCTTTGTATACAAGTATTGTATTAACAATTGAGGAAGTATGTTCGGGCGATAAGGATTGTAGAGATCTTAGGTGGTCACATGGTTGTTTTCAATGTGTTAATCATTGATGCCAATACAATGAGAATTATGCTTCAACTAATGGATATGAACATTCAACATTTACTAGAAGTGCGTCTTGTAGTGGAGAGGGGAATTAGAGTTTCAAATATATTAATCACATTGATCTCTCCAATATCTTATGCTAATAGAAATTTATCTCAATAAGAACAAATTTTCATTTGAATCCAATTTCAATTTATATGTTAATATGAAAATTTTATTATTGCAAAATCGGGATTCATCCCAACAAACCCTTCAATACATTGCACAGTGAACTATAGATTAAAAAACCATAAATAATGAGCCTTCCACATGTATTCCTTGATTAAAGTAAAAATTCAAAAACATTTCCCAATATAACCTTTTTTATATAACTTATAAGTTTCACAAGTACTAACAATTCAACTTAATTTCTTTCAAATAAAATCTTACACACATCGATAAATAACATTCGACCACCATATGGAAGGCCAATCATAGTCACAATGCAAATGGATCTATTTAAAATTTTTAAAATATATATTTTTAATTCTCTTAAGGCTAGTGAAATCAACAATTAATTTTTTCATTAAGTAATCTTTTAATACGAGTTAGGATCATTTAGTTAGGGTTTTCTAAACACTAATTTTTATAGTTATTTATTTGGGTTTTAATGTAAAGACAAGTTTTTTTTTCTCTTCTCTATTTCGGCCATTCAATTAATATTTTATTGTACAAAGCTTGAGCCTATGCAATGTTTAATTGGACATTAAGCTAATTTTATACATTTAACTTGCATTTGGGCATTAACCCAATGAACTAATTAAGATAATTTGTAATTAGGGCTACATTTGATATACAGTTTTAAGCTACAAATGTAATTGTTTAATTTAAAAAAATGGGTCCTAATTGACTGAATGTACGGAGATAATGGTTGAATCTATTTTGAGTTCAAAAACAATTAAAAAGGATTTTTGTTTCAAATCAATGATTTGGACCAAAAATAAAAGATTTAACCAAACATTGAACTGATTTATGTCTCTAGGGAATGAATATTTTCTTAAAACTAACCATATCATGACTCTTTCGAGGAGTAAAGTGATATTTTAAGTCAAACGTAAGAACGTTAATATTATGAAGGGTAAATTTGAAAGCTCGGAAAGAAATATAGAAGAAAATTTAGAAAATTAAAATGACATTCTCTATAGTACTATTTTCGAGCCATTGTAACATAGAACAAAAATGCCTCATCATGTTGGCTTGGTTAATTTATAAGTACCTTTCTGAGGTAGGCTAGTGGTTAGCTAGAACTAAAACTATTGTCATTAAGGAAACTAAATATGAAACTCAGAAAGAAATGGAGAAAAAAAAAGTAGAAAACTAAAACTAAATTCTTTAGATATTATATTTATGAGCAATTTAGACCACACAAAAATGGTTGTTGGCAATTTACTTTTGTTATAATTGCCTAGAGAATAAATTTTTAAATTAAAAAAACTCAATATTTTATTAATATAAAGAAAATAAATTTTATAACACCCACAAGATAAAATTTCATACCCCAAACTCCTTATGTATTAGCTTGTTGAAGCTAATAATTCTCATTTAATTTTTTTCACCTCACATTCCAAATATTTTTCTTTTCCTCATACTTGTCTTTTTTTCTCTTTTCCTAAGGCTATGTATATAAGTAGAAAGGCTGCCGTTTTTCCTTCACCTTCTTTTTTATTGTCGTTCACTTCCTCTCTCTATTATTGCCGCTTCACCTTCGCCTCTTTATTGTAAATTAATTCAAGTTTTAATTTCTAAGATTAAATAAAGTTTAATTGTCCAACATTCTCTCTTAAACTTAATAAATATATCTACCTTAAGTGGCTTTGTGAAAATATCTACAATTTGATCTTTAGTAGGAGCATAGTAAACTTTAGAAATATAATATGCAAACCTATTGTTTAATTTGATGGCAGTTCTTCCTTTTCCTAAAATTGGAACTTCCTGGTTGTCACCTAATTTCACCGAAGAACGAAATAATTCATTTAACTCAGAAAATACTTCTCTATTTCCACTCAGGTGATTGCTACAACCTGAGTCTAATAACCACTGACTATTGTTACTTCCATTACTATCATGAGCTACCATCAATAAAGTCTCTACACTATCGTTTTGGGCTACCCTGACTTGATTTTCTCTATGTTTTGATCTCTTTGCAAGAAACTCTCTACTATAATGACCATATGCGGTTTACACTCTAATTGATAGTGACCATATTTTTTTCATTTATGACATTGGATGCGAGACTTACCTTGAGAAGATTCATTCTCTGTTGCACCTTGTCTTGAAGTCCTAAAATTTTCTCCTCCTCTACCTATGAGATTTGAGCCTCTTTGGCTATGTTGTGATCTAGGCATTTCCTTCTCATCCTTTAAACTTACTTTAGCCTTTAAAGCTTGTTCTATTGTGCTTGGAGACCTTCTCTTGTGATTCTAATGAAGCTTGTAAATCATTAAGGGTCATGGTGTCCAAGTTTTTGGACTCTTCAATGGCTATCACCACATAGTCAAATCAACTTAACAACGTACGTAAGATTTTCTCCATGACATCTCTCTCATTTATTTGGTCTCCATTATTCTTCATCTCATTTATTAATTTCTCCATTCATAAAAAATAATCATGAATACTTTTGTCTTTCCTTTGTTCCATTAGCTCAAATTGTCTTTTCAATCCTTGCAGTCGTATTCATTTGATTGGATATGCACCTTCATACGTTTTGAGCAAACTATTCCAAGCCTCTTTTTTTGTTTTGACATGCAATATTTTTTCCAGGGCCGACAGCTCCACAGACTGATAAATTAAAAATAAAGCCTTTTCATTTAATGAATGATCATGAACGAAGTCTTGTAAACTTGTTGTTGACGACTTTTCTTTTTCAACAAAACCATTATCTAAAATTTTGCCATAACCATTGCTTCTCAAATGCAGCTCCATTAAGTGTATCCATACTGCAAAATTATTTTTGCCATCAAACTTAAAAATTAATGGCAGCACTTATTGAATTTGGACTTCTGTTGTTGAACTAGAAGCCATTTTGATCAAACCTTACACTATAATATCAAATGTTGTCAATTTACTTTTTTTATAATTACCTAGAGAATAAATTTATAAATTAAAAAAATACTCAATATTTTATTAATAGAAAGAACATAAATTTTACAATACTCACAAGATAAAATCTCATACCCTAAACTCGTTATGTATTAGCTTGTTGAAGCTAATAATTCTCATTTAATTTTTTTCACCTCGCGTTTGAAATATTTTTCTTTTCCTCACACTTGTCTTTTTTTCTCTTTTCCTAAAGCTATTTATATAAGTAGAAAGGTTGTCGTTTTGACTTCACCTTCTTTATTATTGTCGTTCATTTTTTCTCTTTATGGTTGTTGCTTCACCTTCGCCTCTTTATTGTTAATTAATTCAAGTTTTAATTTCCAACATTAAATAAAGCTTAATTGTCCAACAATGATTCATGTGACAAGTCTAGTTCTTAGCTTGAACTCAAGCAAGAGGTTTTTTTGGTCATTTTTGCTCAATGCTTTTTGGCAACTCTATAGAGTTAAGGTTGAGCGTGTTTTCTTCACCTTCTATATGCAAACCAAGTTTCCCACAACCTATTAAATATTGTGAAGGGCATGTGCAATGAGTAACAAGCCCCCCAACCCCCCATTTACAAGTCTATTAATGAGTGTCACCTCAAGATGAAAGGATTTATTCTTAATTCATTAACATAAATTTGTGGTTAATATTATTGCTAGTGAAAAGTCATTAGTTGGTGATTTTTCACAAAAAAATTTCTTCCAATAATTTTAATATCTTCAATAATATTATTTCATGTTTGGACAACATAAAAATTGTTATAATTTTTTTTCCTCTATTTTAGTTCTTTTTTATTCCATATTTATCCTTTTCTTATATGGTGTCATAATTTCTAAGATTTGAGAATATTCTTTAGTGATTTAAGTTCTCATTGTTGTCAACTTAATTATATATTTGATCTTATTATAATCTATAACTATTTATTAAAACCGAAAAACAACTCCAATTTTTTATGGTATCTTATCTCCTTGTAAAAACAAAACAACAACAAACTCGTATACAAATTTATACATGTAATAATTTGTGTTTATCTATTTTATAAACTCAATTTGAGATATTTTTCTATCTCTAGATATGTAACAACCCAGACTCTATAGGGAGTCACATGTGTCCTTTCTATGTATCCATTTATAGATACAATAACATATGTAATTAAACTTGCATATATTAATAATGGATAACATTCTCCTCCTATGCATTTTAGTAGAGTCTTTAAAAACGTTGACAAACTAGGAGGCATAATAATATCTCAAAATTAAATAATACTTCAAGATTTGGAAAACTAATCAACATAAATGGAGATCTTCATTTGTTATTTGCATTGTTTTACTGCTCCTACGATTCCTAAACTAGATCTTGGTTCTACTGTTCTAAAAATAATGAACTGGAATAAGTTGTATATGCTCAGTAAATATAATTTAAATCCTAATCTACATAACTATATGTGATACACATAAGACTTTTGTACGATCCACTCCCATCCGACTTATATTTCATATTATTTGAAAACTTCAAATTAACTAACTATATTTTACCAATCTTAAGTTATTAAATTTACTTTTATTTTTATACTTCTCATTTCTGTAATATAATGATTCTCAGTTTCAGTAAAATTTAGCATTTATTATTTTTAATTATAAGTTACATTCTCATGATTCACTAATTAGTATAACATTTCTAATAGCACAAGATAAATTATGATAGGATTATTTCTCATGGTTTATGAAATAGTATAATACACTTTTCACAATCATAATTGACAAATGTAATTACCTCACAGACACTTAGACTTTATAATTTCATGGTATTATGCTGTTTTAATCTTTATCAAGGAGGGCAATAATGATGTCTATTATCAACATGGACCCAGTCACAATAACAATAGAACAGTACGATACATGCTCGAAGGACCCAGTAATAGTACAATACAGAGGATTTCTCCATTCATGGAAGGTTCACCTATTATTGATAACGACGACACACGCTCACACCCTTCCATGAACCCAGTAGTAGAGTACAACACGATCACTTGTCCACGAGGTAGAGTTTATTGTCACCTTAACTGAGTCTCGGCCACACACACATGCATTTCCCTTGATACAAGATCAAACGAGTTTAAAAGAGATTTGACTCATTATTTTACACTTTAGCTTTACTTGTTTTTCTCTTTATTATTCACTGACTCAATTTATTATTAGGCGATGACTTTATAAAAGTAATATACTTACTTTTAATTTAGTTTCTCATACCTATTGTCTAAATTTGGATTTGCATAAAATTTATATTTGTTTTCTTATCGAGATTCCTCATGTATAACTTCTTTATTCACTGCAAGATTAAGATAGTGACATATATATAATTTCCCATTTTACTCAATTAATTTTGACAAATTTGTAACATTTTCTTATTAAATTTTCGTATCTTACATTGTTATGTTATGTGAGACTTTTTCTCTTCCAGGTATAGCATAAGTTCCTACATATTTCACTCACCATTTCTGCATTCAACTCATTTATTTCCTAATCATTTAGTCAATTAATCATTCATCGACCTCTATTTCTATTTGGGCTAATTGGGTCCATATTATTTACTGGTCCCATTCCCATTTCATTCATGGCCCATTACAAACCTTTAGGGTGCTATTTGAATAGACCAAGATATCATCGATGAACACAATAATAGACCGTGATATTTGAAAATACCAAAAGCCAAATTTTAAAAAAATATTAATTTAATCTAACCCTAAAAACTTTAAATTTTTCAAGAAAATAATATTAAAATTTCAAATATTAAGAAAAATAAAAGCAATTTGATATAAGGGTTAAATTGAAAAAGCTTGAAGAAATTGAAAAAAAAAAATCTTTAATTTAAAAATGACTAAAATGAAGAAGATTTTAAAACAAGGAGAAATATGTAATTTTTGAAAGCTTTGACGTCTCAACAGGTAAAGTGCCCAAGAGCGATAAAAAATGTAAATGCAGGGGAGGAATTGTGCTGAATTTTGACATTCTATTACAAAATGATTCACTTTGAATAAAATTTACTTTTGAATTTAATCTTTGTGCTAAAGAACTTATTAACCATTTATTTTGAAAAGTAAGCGATAATTTTGTTAAGATAATTGTTAAGAGATAATCTTGTAAGATAATTATAGAAGTTATCACGCTACAATATAATAGAGCCTGATCTACCCATGCAACAAAACTACTAAATCTCAAGTCCCTAACATCATACACACCGTTGCTGCCGAAAACTGCTAGCCGACATTTTATATTTGAGGGATCCTTCTTATCAATTTTTTTATGTTCATTTTATTTATGTTAAATTTTTTTTACACAACATAATACATAGTGGTTATAGACATGATCCTACTTAATTTGTATTATCATTAAAACAATATTATTTGTATTATCTTTATTTTTGGATACCTTATTAAATATAGAGGAAAAATGTAATTTAATTAGAGACATTATTCTTATCTAATTTTTATGTTCCATAAGAAATAAATTACAAACTTGATCTTACAGAAATTACCCAAATGAATATATAATTTGTTTTGTCCATGTTTTTTGTTTTAAAAAAATTTTAGAAGAGCAAATTCATATTTTTTTTTGGATTATAAATAACAAAAACTAGACCATCTGGTCTTTTTAATCTAAAAAATTTTGTAACAAGGGCTATGTATGGTATTTAGTGTGTGCGTATGTATAAAATATATACATATATAAAAATTTTCTTACAACATTGTTTTAAATTTTAGAACATGAATTTTATGGGAATAGGGAATATTGGATGAGGATGGTGAGTGCTAATACTTGTTTTGGACCAATGAAGCTCAAAAGGGAAAGTGAAGGAAGGAAAATGAGGTAGATAAAAATAGCTTTGAATATCTTCCGCTAACTCTTTTTTTAGAAGAGCAATTTAATGATGACCATTACCCAAGTCTATCATCTTCATATCTCTTTACCATACTGTACATACATATGCATATGTATAATTATTATATTGCTAATCACTTAAAATTAGATAATTAATGTTGAGTGTTTCAGAATATAAATTTATAGACCATATAAGTATGACATTACAAATTTTTGTTAAAAAATTGTAGAAATAAAACTTAGAGGATCACAAACATTTAATAATTTTTATTTTAAATTAGAGATTTAAATTTAAAGACATGTAACAAAGATTAGCTAAATTTTTGATCTCAAAACTGCATATGTTTCACATTTGTTATGCGATAGCTCGAAAATACCCTTGAGTTAATTTCTTACGTTTAATATGTTCAATGTAGCCTTTATATGTGTTTGAAAAATATATAATAAGGTTAAGGACATAGTTTAGAGTCAAACTAAAAAAGGATGAATAAAGACAAAGAAGATAGAGTAAGCATGAAGAGGTATGAAAAAAGGTGGTAACTTTTAGATGAAATGACATAACAAAAAGTGGCAACTTTTAGATTAAGTGACATGTAAAAACTGATAACTTTTAGATAAAATAACATAACAGAAAGTTGAAACTTTTAGATGAAGTGGCATGAGAAAAGTGATAACCTTTTAGATCAAGTGGCATGTAAAAAGTGATAACTTTTTAGATAAAACAGCACGTGAAAAGTGGTAACTTTTTAGATAAAGTGACATGGTGAAAGGTGATAACTTTTAGATGAAGTGGTATAGCGGAATGGTGGCAAGTTATCTCTCGTGGCTCCCCACTCTTATAAATAAGAGATGGGAGAATAGAATAAGAGATATTGTGGATGAGAGAAAAATAGTGCAAAACATAAAGGTGAGGGAAGAAGAAGGAGTACGAGGTGTGTGATTTTGTGAGAGTATTTTGAGGTTTTTATATAAAAACCTTGGGGAAACTCTACTAAATTTATGAGAGCAAAGGAAGAGGAGGAGAAAAAGGAAAAGGCTCATAGTTAAAAGGAGGTTATAAACTGTTAGAAAGGTAAGCCTTTTCTTAAGTTTTGAAGTTCAGCTTCTCTTTGATTTTTGGAATTAGTTTTTGAGTATTGTGTTGGATATTTTTTAGTCAAGAAAGTGAACAAAATTATCCCAAAACTTTGTTAGAGTTTTGAGATAAAGAGGTCATAAATAAAGTCAGAACTCAGCCGAAATTAAGATTACAACTCCAGAAATAAATTGAAAGATTTGAAATACGATTGTTAAAAACCTAAAGTAAGTGTATATTATGGATTCATTAGCCTACGTAGCTTTGAAGTATTTTATGTATTTTTACTATTAAAGTTACATATTTTTAGAAAATATTTAATTCATATTTTCGTATTTGCAAAGTAAGTATTTGTTAAGGTTTGACTTTGATATAAGTGTTATTTTGGTTCTTGTTTCAAAATGTGGTTTTGATATGCGTGAATCACTTATTATGGAAAGTAGTTATTCTAAAAACACCTGAATGATGCTAAGTTTCAATATGGCCATACATATTGTTTTGTGTTTAGGTGTATTGGCGAAGTTAAATATGTATGGATACATAACTATTCCATGTTCAAGTGGGGAAACAATTTGATCTGCGTGCCCTAACCGTTCCATGTTCGAGGGGTAGTAGCATTTCCAGGTACTCATGTATGTCGTTTCGTGTTTGGGTACATGAAAAACTAGTGATAAGTATGTGTGCCTGCATAATGTATGGTAATTGATTGATCCTCCATAATAGTGATGAAGTATACAATGAAGTAATTGTGAATCTATTTTCTAATTTATGTATTTTTCTTTTGATTCATATATCTATTTTTTGAAAAGAGTATATGATATATGTTTTTGTTTTTGTAGTGTGTAAAGAAAACTATATACTCCATGTATTATGCTGTGACTCTATAATATTATTTATTGAGATATTTTATCTCAACCCCCCTATCATCCTCCAGATACCGAAGATATCGCTGCAAAGTGAGCAGTGATAAGGATACAAGTTTTTGAAACTAGACTCTGAGGTTAAGGTTATTGTTTCGTACTTTTGTTTTATAATATAAGAAAGAAAATTTAGAGCCTTAAATATATGTTTATGTTTTACATTTAAGGGATATAACACTTCTACAACTTTATTATGATTAATATAGTTAAGTTATTTTACCTAACTTGATTTTTTGTAATTTAAGTAAGTATGCTCTGGTTGTTATGCTATTAGACAGGCGATGGTCCATGACATTTAAATATATACATATATTGTACATATAAAAAAATATAATGTCCTTATTGCTGTTCTTCGTAAATATTCTTCTGGGAGGTGTATTGCTTCCCCCTTGGATCATAATATCGTGCAAAAACAAAGATAATTTTTAATTTGTGAGATAATTTTGTAAGAATTTATAATTGTAATTATAAACTTATAATTTACTAAAATAGGTTAAATCATAGTTTCAGTTATAATAAAATTTGTTTGTTTAGTTGAATTATTAAAGGAATATTACGTATTTTATATGAATTTATGGCTGTAGTTTTTAAATTTAAGATTTACTAAAATAGGATAATTTGGTAGATTTAAATATAATTAAAATGGGTTAATTAATTAGATAACCAAAGGAATATTAGTATTATATATACATATATATAGCTATACCAAGGTTATTATTCATATATGTACATATTTATGTCAAATTTAACTAGAGCATTTGTAGGACATACAAACCCAGTAAGTCTTTTGTGGTGCTATCATCCTCTTCTCAACAATCCATCCTTGAATTAGCCGGCTGAAATCGTGTGTGTCTCTATCAAAGTAGACGAAGACATAGACGCATACATGTCCTTGTCAGTTCTTTCTTGAACAAACCTCTTTCAAGGTGTTGATGGTTTCGGTGTTGACTTTCCAGTCATTCACGGCCTGAACTTGATCAACACTATCAATTGGAATTTGGACGCCCCTACAATCCTCCACTACATAGTATATAAATCCATGCAGTGGTGGTGACAACATCTGTAGAGGCTTTAGGCGTGGAGGTGGTGGAGGATAAGGCTCCCTAACTCATCATCATTTATTCAGGTTTTCTGGTGGCCATACATTGGATGCTCTTATATGAAGGGCTTTGTACTGCATGATGATATTAGACTTGAAAAATTGTGTATGGAATTTGGGTTTTAGAGAAGAGCAAGAAAACTCTTTACAATTAATGAGAGAAGAATATCGATATATATATATATGTATATTCTTTTTCTATCTTAAAACTCCTCTAACAATAATAATACATATTGTTTAGGTAGGTATATTTATATTTCTAAAATATATACATATAAAGTATATTTAAAAAAGTGTGAGGTGTCTGTTGAATTTATTTTTTGATTTATCATAATCCTATTATTTAAAAGAATTTTACTAAAATCCTTAAATGAAATAAAGAATATGATTTAGTAAAAACTAGTGATATGAAATTGGATTTTTTTTAAATATATGCAAATATTATTTCCTAAAAATTAATGATGTATTAAAGATTGGATGTTTTTCCTAGTACTCAAAATTCTTAGGTTCCAGAATAATATGATCATTAATTTTTTCTTTTGACGTAACTTAACATGCAAAATTTTTTTATTCTCATTATTTTCTTTATTATAGTTAGTAATTTATCACAAAAAAACCAAAACGTATATATTTATATATAAATACAGAAAAGATATCCATCCATGAGAATAATTAAACTATTTTGTAACCAAAAAGAGTAAATAAAGAGAGAAGATATATAGTTACTTGAAGACTCCTCTAACACTAATGAGATTAAATTATATGTGTAGCTAATGTTTTGTGTGCATTGAGAAATTAATTACTTATATACCATGGTAGAGCAACTGATGTAGCCATCCAAGAAAGATACATCTACAATGGAAAAGGATGTTGGTATGAATGGCATAAGTGAAGTCTTACCGAGTGGAAAGGAGTGCAACATGGTATTGGGTCCTGTAAGATTTTGCTGGTATAGATCTACGCCAAATTCTTCTCCTTTGAACCTTATGACCCGAGATTTAAACTGTAGAAAATATTAATATCGAACATCTATATTTTATATTTGTGCCTAAAAATTAAGAAGAATGGAAAGAAACTTGTTTTTTTTTTCTTTTTTCGAACGAATGGAGGTTAAGTGCGTACCCTTGGGTTTAATCTATAACGAATAACTTGAGAGGTTATGTAGGTTATGGGAAACAAACTTTTCGTGATATCTCTTTATTGCACCAGTCAATAAGACTAAATTTAATTGTAAAACAATTGAAATGTGATCAGAGAATAAATGATATACAGTTGAGTATTTTATACAGGCCATAAAAATGCATATTTTATTATACTATAACTTATAAAATCTTTAAACTTAAATGAAGCATCTATGGCTATTTGGAAAGTGATTTCATTTTTTTAAATATTTAATTTAAATGAAGAATCTATCACTATTTGAGAAACGATTTTATTATATTTATATGATATCTTAATATATATATAATAATTAAAAACATTGATTTGATTAATTTTATGGTCGCCAACTGTATTAAAATTAACTTTTTAATTTTAATCCATGCGCTAAAGAACTTATTCGTCATTATTTTTAAAGTTAAAAAGACAATTTTATTGAGATAATGATAAAAGTTTATCACCACACATAAGGTAAAAAGTTACGTTACACAAAAATATCGACTATACTTTACAATAATGTGATTAGTTATTTTAATACAATATATCTACTTTAAATCATGTATTTATATATCAATATATAAAAATTGGATAGTAATTAACCTTAAAAACATGATCTAATTGTTAATAAAAATTTTGAAATACCCTATAACATCCTACTCAAAGTATAGAATAATATAAAAATATAAGTCGATAATGATAATAATATAAAATACATAGAGAAGGTAACTAACTTTTCACAATACTTTTTCTTCGCATTAATCAAGAGAACTAACTAATTATTGAAGAATAATTACAATGTGAGAATAGAATAAATGTGTAGGGTTGATTATTTTGTGCAAGTTGTGAAAAATGTAAGTCTTATTTTATGCTATAACTTTTGAAATTTTTGAACTTAAATAAAGAATCATAAACTATTTAAATTAAATAAAGAATTATGGCTATTTAAAATTTGATTTTTTAAATAAAGAATCCATAGCTATTTGAGTGTGATTTTATTATACTTATTTGATATTTTACTTAATTTATATAAAATACTTATAAGTATTGATTTTATTAGTTCTATGGCTTCCACTATAGTACAAAATGAGTCACTTTAAATAAACTTTACTTTTGAATTTAGTCTTTGCATTGAAGAACTTAGTAATCTTCAAATATATGTAAATTGTTTTACAATATTTTTTTCTAATTTTTAGAACAGGAGTTTTACAGGAATTTGGAATTTTTGATGAAGATGGTGAATGCTAATACTTGTTTTGGACCAATGAAGCTCAAAAGGAAAAGTGAAGGAAGGAAAATGAGATAGATAGAAATAGCTTTGAATATTTTTTACTAACTTTGCAACATTACTCTTTTCTAGTTTCGTAATTTTTGTTAAAAAATTATAGAAATAAAACTTAGAAAATCACCAACACTTAACAATTTTTTATGTCAAATTAGTGGTTTAAGAATAAAAGACACATAACAAAGATTATCTAATTTGTGAACTCAAAGGTACAGAAAGCAGTCTTTGAAATATCTTCTTCTTTGACTCTCAGTTGGTGGTATCCCGTCTTAAGATCAATCATAGAGAAGACCTTGGCTCCTTGCAGTTGATCAAAGAGGTCATCGATCTAAGGTAAGGGGTACTTGCTTTTAACTATCACTTGGTTGAGTTTCCAGTAATCCACATAGAGTCTAAGAGAACTATTCTTCTTTTTTCACGAACAATACAGGAGCACCCCAAGGAGAATGGCTAGGGCAGATAAACATCTGGGTAATAAGTTCAGAAAGCTGATACTTCTTTGTATCAATCAAGGGGATTAACTAATTATTAAAGAACAATTACAATGTGAGAAAAGAATAAATGTGTAGAGTTGATTATTTGTTCAGGTTGTGAAAAACATAAGTCTTATTTTATATTATAACTTATGAAATCTTTGAACTCAAATAAAGAATCATAAACTCTTTAATGTAAATAAACAATTGTGACTATTTAAAATGTTATTTCTTAAATATAGAATTCATGGCTATTTGGAACTTGATATTATTATACTTATTAGACATTTTACTTAATTTATATAAAATTCTTATGAACATAGATTTTATTAGTTTTATGGCTGCCATTATAGTACAAATGAGTCACTTCAAATCAAATTTACTTTTCAATTTAATCTTTTTGCGAAAGAACTTATTAGCCTTTTACTTTGAAAAGTAGGAAACAATTTTGTATAGTTTTACAATGTTTTTCTTCTATTTTTAGAAGATGTGTTTTATGGGAATTAAGAATTCTAGATGAAGATGGTGAGTGCTATTGGAATAATAAAGCTAAAAAGGAAAAGTGAAGGAAGGAAAATGAGATAAATGGAAATAGCTTTGAATATTTACTGCTAACTATTTTTTAATTCGTATTTTTTATCTTTATAAGACCAATTTAATGATAACAGTTAACCATGTCTACTCTCTTCATATTTATTTACCATATTGTACATAAATATGTATGTATAGTTTTTACCTTATTAAAATTAAATAATTATGTGTTAAGTGCTTCAAAATATAAATAAATTTGTCAATCATAAATGTATGACACCATAAATATTTGTTAAAAAATTATAGAAACAAAACTTAGAAGATCACAATCACTTAATAATTTTTTATTACAAATTAGTGATTTAAAAATAAAAGTATGTAACAAAAATTAGCTAATTTTTTAAGTTTAAAGGTACAAGTGTTTCACATTTTTATGTACACATATGGTGTAAGAAAAGTGTGTGATAAAGTTGAATTTTTGTCATAATGCTATTATGTAAAAGAATTTTATCAAAATCCTTACAAAATATCAAGATTCTGATTCGGTAAAAATTTCTCATATGCAACTGGATCTTTTTTGTCTTCAAATATATTTGTTATTTTCTGAGAAACTATTGTTTATTAAACAATCGAATATTTTTCTTAATACTCAAATATAACACCCAACATTTCATTTTTTTTTATTAATTATTATTATTATTTTTATATAAATATAATTATTATTTATATGATATTAATTTAATTTATTTAATTTTAATTTGATTTAATGAAAATAATAATAATAATAATAATAATAATAAAAAGGGTAAAAAATTTGTTAGGGATTTAATTGAAAATAATTTTGGGGAAAAGGGGTGAAAATTTGAGTTCTGGGGGTATTTTTAAAAGAAAAATCGGAAATCGGGGGTCAAAACACATTTTAAAAAAGTTACGCACCTGCCCGATCAGCAGCCCCGACCAACCAGGACGTGCCTCGTGGCAGGAACGCTGACGCGGGAGGCCACTCGAGGGGGAGCCGCGTGGGCCATCCGCGTGCGCGCGATCGAACGGCTAAGATCCGTTCCTGCACGCACGGATGACCCAGATTAAAAACGCACACGGACGACCCAGATTGCATCGCGCACGGACTGTTCAGATTGAATCGCTCACGGACGGTCCAGATTGAATCACGATGAACGATCTAGATTCACTCCTTATTTCATCACGATCAGATGCTACAAATTAAATGCAATAGATGGTCTAGATCAAAAGCGGATTGGTATAAATAACCCAATCCGCACCCAAACCCTAATCCTAGCAGCCAGAGCCCCTCACCGGAGAAGACAGCCCAGCCGCCAGGGAGTCGACCGCTGCCACCTGCCGTCGTACCGAAGACAATTGTTTACCGCCAAATGAGGTAAAAAATTTTCCTCTTGCATGAAATTTAATTTTAAACCCACCCATGGCCAAATCTGAGTAAAAGAACTGGCCGATTGGCCAGAAAATGCCGCCACGGGGTGTTTTTGAAAATGCCTCCATTGAGGCCCTTCCCTATTCCTGTTCGATGTGATTTTTCTACTATTTTAACCAATGTTTCCTTCTCTACAGGTTGACTAAAGTAAAACACCCAACCGCAACGTGAGTCGGAGGAGCCACCGCACTGGAGAGCCCCACCGCCGGTGAATTTTAGTTTTCTATATTTTTTTGGCCCATCGAGGGCCTTAAGTGTGTTCTCTTGCAGGAACCGGTACAAGTTCAACTGAATGAACTTTCTGTCAAATGAATTCAGGATGATTGTTAATAATAGACATGGATTCCATAACTCACCATGTACATTCTAAAGGACCTTAGGAGTAAGCTAATCAAGTATTGAAGTATATTAAGAATCATTCAGTCTTTGATTGATTCAGAAAAATAATACAATGTAGTTAAAAGGATAATCCATGTAGATATCAAGCCATCAAAATAAAAGAGAAAAAGTCTTGAAAACTATAAACACCTTACAAGTTCACAAGTTAGGATTCAGAAGTTAAGAAACCCCAAGTTCTTAGGAATTAGACACGAATGTTTCAGTGTTGATACATTTTATTGAATACCATAGATGGTATATTCCAAGTAACCATATATTAATTTCTTAAAAGTTGAAAAATAATAATTTAATTATGACACGTGAAATTGAGAAAGATTAATGAACTTTGAGAATCATTGTTGCCCTACATGACATTCTTTTTAGCTAGAATAAATGTCCAAAAAAATTTTGAAAACCAACAAACCCTAAGTCAAAAAAAAACATTTGAATTTATGAGACACACTCTTAGAAACTATAATTTACTTATGGGAGTTAGAAAAAAAGTGACCACTGACTGAAGAGATCCCACCAATAACAACATTATAATGAAACCATTAGGTTACAGAGGAACTTGGAAACGAGTTAGGATGTTTTCAAACCACCTGGTCATTGCAAATTTGGAGGACCAAATTTATTTTAAAGGGGGAAGATCGTAATACCCAAGCCTAGGAAAAATAGAATCCAACCCATCTGCATTTTTTGGGGAAGGGATAAGGAAGATGAGGTGGTTTAATTAGATGATGTGGCAATCTAAGAGTGCGAGGGAATTTTCCCACCCATGTGCATGGTGTCCATATGGCCACTCCTATCCTATTTCCTAATTTTTTTCCCATGTTTCAATCCCACATGCACCCTCTCTTATTTCATTGGTCCTTTCAATTATGATGAATTTTTAATTCTAATTTGTTATTGTGACATCCCCAATGCAAACTAAGGCATAAGGGTGCCAGATATGGAAACAGATTATGAGTGTATGATAAAATTTTATGCACTGCAGCAAATTATTACAAATCCCTTACCAAAATATGAGTTCCAATTACACAAATACATAACCAAGGCAAAAAGTGGCTAAATACAAAATATCAAAATACTAAGAATACAAAAGGGCCACTTTTATCATTATGTGATTGGACTCATGAGAGTGCGGGATAAGTCATGCACTTAAGGGTTGTGGATCCACAGGATCCTCATAGACTTCAAGGGGTAGGTCAGCAGTCAGTTCTTCACTATCTTCCTCATCTGGGGGGGGGGGGGGAGGGGGCGCATGAAAATGGTGAGTTCCATATACTCACTATGGAAAATAGTATTTAAATAATATCTAAGATTTTAAAGGTGAATAATTATATCATAAATACTTAACATCATGTCATTTCAGGGTCCTATCTTACTTTATGAAAATAATTTTATTTATAAAACAAACATCATGTCATAGTCACAACAATCAAAGTCAAACATCGTACTTGACAATAAAGAAAATTAAATAAATCACGAAATGCTCAAATTTTTGTGTCATGCTTCGCGAGTCGTTCTGACTTCCATCTCTGAGGGAAAATATGGATTTCTGACTACCCATGTGGAATGACCATATTAGATACAGATAATGGCAATTTGCTCAAGCACATTTTCAGCTTACCAAACTATAGTACGATCTATGACCATAGTCGTACCAACCACTGTTGTCCTATCAGATATTCTATAGTCACGGTAGTACTTAGGAAAAGGTGACCCCTAACAGTTATTTGTGTCACCACTCTCATTAGAGGGTATGTCATCATCCACAGGGAGTGGTCCTCTCACATCTTTCCAAACCAGATGGGGGAGAGGGCCCCTTAGAGATAAAAAGCTTAACGAGACACTTGATGCATTACGAATGTCAATACATATATATATATTTCTCAAACTATTCAGGCTCATCCCCCTTCTCTTTATTTCTTTTTCTCATTTTTATATTTTTTAGGAAAATATCAACAGATTCATATTATTTAATTTACATGCAAATCATCAAGTGCCAATAAAATCACATAGCATGCTTGAAATCAAGAACAATTTACTTTATTAGAACTACTAAGTATGGAACATGCTAAACACAAAGCACAGATTCCATAATAAATTTTTTTAAAAATACTCCTTAAGATATTTAAAGAAATACAAAATTTCTTACCGAAATGTCAAAGTCTTGATACACCATTCTTCTTCTTTTTTTCTCCTTCTCTCTTTATATCACTCGCTCTCTCTTTAAACTTTCGGAAGATGGAAGAATGGAATAGAAGTGATGAGGAAATGGAAGAAAGGTCTCTATTTATAGAAAATGGGGACTGTCGAATTTGCACCCACTGGCAAAATCCAGTGAAGAGAGAGAGAGTTGAGTGAAAGATGATCAATCTATCGCGACGCGATGGTGGCATGAAAAATGGAGAAAAAATTCCTCCATCGAAGGCAGCACACTGCTCAAGGCGGCGCACGACACCCAAGGGAGCGGTGACACACTGCTCGAGGCCGTAGCGCGCCTCACAAGATCGGTCACGTGATAAAGGCCTAGCCTACAAGTGCTGACCTACCCTGCTGCGTGCAGGCCTATTGCCAGGCCTACTGGAGGGATGGCACCCAGTACTTAGCCCTATCTGTAC
The DNA here is from genome assembly GCF_054855325.1 of Carica papaya. Classification (NCBI taxonomy): domain Eukaryota; kingdom Viridiplantae; phylum Streptophyta; class Magnoliopsida; order Brassicales; family Caricaceae; genus Carica; species Carica papaya. Next base: position 27,747,741 of record NC_142317.1, read on the forward strand.
GTGATGTGATGCGTGCAGACTGGCCTGCTTACGCGAGACAACGCGCAGGACTAGCCCTGCGCTCCACTTGGATGGAATGTGCGCACAATGCGCACGTCTTGTGCCTGGCTGCACGCGCATGCTCGCGCACAGTGAGCGGTGCCCGTGAGGACAAACCTCTCTCGCAGGTGTTTTCCCGCGAGATTTTTCCCCCTTTTTCGGTGTTCTCCTGAAAAAATTTTTTAATAAAAAAATAGTAATAATGCATAAAATAAATTAAAATAATAATAAAATAAAAATAAAAATAAAATAAGAAAATCAGCATAAAATTTAAATTATGAATTCAAATTACAAATTACGATGTAAAGCTGCGAAATAAATTTAAATGAGTTCAGGTGGCCTTAAGACCCAAAAAAATAGGGGTTTTTCAAACACAAATTTAGTGCAGTGGTGAGTGGGGTGTTATAGTTTTTTTTTCTTGTTTTTTGTTCTTATATATATTTTACAATATTTAGTTTAATTAATTTACAAAATCTAATATTTTCTAATCAATTTTTAAGTTAATTAATTTTCTAACTTTCTTTCTAATTTAATTTTATTACTTTATTGATTTTAATATTTCTTAATTATTTTTTTTAAATTTAATTTATTTTACTAATTACAAGTTTTAATATATATATATTTAAAATATTTTCCTAATTTATTTTAAATTTCTAAATAATATTCTAATTCCCAAATAAATTATTTTAAATTTAATTTGTTTTACATATTTTTCTAATCTTCTCCCAAATTTCACAAAAACAATTTGAAGTTCAATTTCCAGGCTGTTACGTCATTTAATTTGTAATAAATTAATTTAATAATTAAACGTTAAAAATCATAAATTCAGTAGATAAAAATCAGCACAAAAATGCAAATTACACTCACTCACTCTATCTATTTAAAACACCACTTAGTTTTAATTTTTGAAAGAGTTTACCATATGCAAATGAATCTATGAAGGTTATTTTTGTATGATCTAAAATATCACCCATCTTACCTTATAAGTGCACGAGACATAAGCTAAATCACATGAAAGAATTGTTGAAATTTCGAAGATTCTTCTCTGCAACTCAGTTTGATTGTGCATGCAGAGTTGAGTGTTATTTTTAGGTTAGATTAAGAATTTTGAGTTGTTTTACAACTTTAAATAACATTCCTAACATATTGTCCTAATGATTGACTATGAATTTGTAAAGGAAAAATGAAACAGAAAAGGAATTAGAATAGAAAATAGACCCCTACTTGAACAGAGTGGTCATTCAGGTGCAGTAGCTACAGTGATGAGTTCTGGGACTTGCAGCAACAATTGAAGAGCTAATCTTCCAAATAGAAATGGTCTTAGGACACCAAAGAACTAAAAGGAGCAAATTAAAAGAGGAAGAAATAACTCACCTCATCAAGAAGAAACGATTTCTCCTTTAATATGCACACAGAACACGCGTTCTGTTCTGATGCGTCACTCTCTCTCTCTCTACTATTTTATGTTCTCAAACTCCCTTTTCACTCACTTGTTTAACTAGAATTTTTTGTTTGAAAAAGATGAAGACGAAGTTATGAAGAGAATGAAGCTTTTAACTAAATTTAACCCATCATCTAACCGTCCAAATGCATGCATGGCGTCAGAGCCATTGATATGTTGCATAGTTGACCACAACTGGCAAAGATGGCCAATTTTCATGGCACCTGGCCGGTCATCACAACAGCTCACCATGTGGCTCTGTCCTACCCATAACTTAGAACGGTGAGTGATATCAAATCAGGGGCAATTCTTTTATTTGTTTTTTATTTTTTTAAAATTCATTTTATTTACACACACAAATATATAATATACCTATACATATATTCATACAATAGTTGAATATAGATGTTTATATCTATTTTATCTAGACATCAATATATTTTTTAGAGATATATACACACACAAATACACATATATATGTGTCTATTTTCTTATTACATGTACATATCTATATGTATCTAATTATATATATACACACATAAATACATATATATATGTTTATTTTCTTATTGCATATACATATCTATATGTTTCTAAATATATATTCCTATATATTTGTATAACACTTTTATATATTTTTAAACATACATATATTTTTTGCGTGTCTATTTATACACATTTGCGTGCATTTATTTATACTTAATGTTTAGTTGTACAGGCTATATAAACTAAATAAATTTATATATAGATTTATTTATTCATATTTATAATCTTATTTTTGTTCACCTATATAAATGTATATTTTTTTCTAGTTCTTATTATTATTTAATTTATTTAAAGTAATAGCAATATTAAGAAATTATAATTTTTTTCAAAGTACCTTAATTAAGAATACGTCTTTCTTTGAAATTCTATAGGTTTATTCTCCTATTTTAGAATAATTGTATTTAAATTGTTAATCCATTTTTATTTCTCTTTATTTAAATTTGTGAATATATTTATTTATTTTACATTAGTAAATAAATCACATGATTAAAGTATTTTATTTAATTAAGTATATGGTAGAATACAACTGACTATTGCAAAAGGTATTTTAGAATTTTTATTAACAATTTAGATCGTGTTTTCGATATCAAATTTTAACCAATTTTTATATATTGTTATATAAATATATGATTTAAACTAAAATATTGCATTAAAAAAACTAATCACATCATTATTAAGTATGGTAAATTTTTAAAAAGAAACAAACAAATGTATCATATTAATTAATAAAAACCAGGCGATAAATGAAAAAAAAAATAATGAGAATATAGAGATGGAATAAAAAATTTATCATGTTGATTAAGAATTCATACATAACCAAAAAAATTAATGACAATAGTTTTTCATGAAGGCAAGTCCTTTGAACAAACGACTTGTAACACCCAATTATTCTATATATTATTATTTTTATGTTATTTTATTTTATTTCTATATAAATATAAATGTGTCAATTGAATTGAATTGAATTGAATTTATTTTAATTTGATTAAATAAAAATAATAGTAATAATAATAATAAAAAGAGTAGAAAAATAATTGAGGATTTAATTGAAAATAATTTTGGAGGAAAGGGGTGAAAATTTGGGTTCTGGGGGTATTTTTGAAAGAAAAATAAAAAAACGGGAGTCAAAACGCAATTTAAAAAAGTTACGCCATGTCAGCAGCCCAGTCAGCAGTCCAGTCAGCAGCCCCAACTAACCAGGATGCACCAGGTGGCAAAGACGCTAATGCGGGAGGCCACGCGAGGGAAGCCACATAAGCGATCCGCGTGCGCGCGATCGAACGACTGAGATCTGTTCCCGCGTGCGCGCGATCGAACGGCTGAGATCTGTTCCCGCGTGCGCGTGATCGAACGGTTGAGATCCATTCCCGCGTGCGCGCGATCAAACGACTGAAATCGGTTCCCGCGTGCGCGCGATCAAACAGCTGAGATCTGTTCCCGCGTGCGCGCCATCGAACGGTTGAGATCCGTTCACGCGCGCACGAACGACCCAGATCAACATGTGCACGGACGGCCCAGATTGCATCGCGCATGGACAGCCCAGATTGAATCGTTATGAACGGTCCATATTCACTCCCTATTTAATCGCAATCAAACGGTCCAGATTAAAAGCGATGGATGGCCTAGATCAAAAGCAGATGGCCATAAAGAACCCCATCCGCACCCAAACCCTAACCATAGCCACCAAAGCCCCTCACCGGAGAAGACAGCCCAGCCACCGGGGAGCCGACCACCACCAACTGCCGCCGCACCGGAGCAATTTTTGGCCGCCAAACGAGGTAAAAATTCTACCTTTTGCTCATAATTTGATTCCAAACCCACGCTTAGCCAAATTAGAGTGAAAGAGTTGGCTGGAAAATGCCGCCGAAGCTCAGCGGCGCCGCTGCAGTGTTTCGATTTTTGCCTCCAATGAAGCCCTTCCCGATTCCCGTTCGATGTGATTTTTCTACCGTTGTGATCACCGTTTCCTCCTCTATAGGTTGACCGGAGCAAAACACCCAACCGCAATGTGAGCCGGAGGAGCCGCCGCACTGGAGTGCCCCACCACCAGTGAGTTTCGATTTTCTACATTTTTTCGGCCTACCGAGGGCCTTAAGTGTGTTTTCTCATAGGAATCGAAGTAAGTTTTGCCAAATTCGGCCAAAAATAGCCAACCTGAGGTGGATCGCTGTCGAGGGCGGCGTTGCCGACGTCGGAGCCCGGCAGAGCTGTCGTACTAGAATTTCAAAATTGGCCGAGTAAGCCCTGGATCTTTTTTTTTGGGTTATTTGGGACATGTGTAGGTACCGTAGGCGCATTTCGATTCCTGAGAAAAAATTCAGGGAACCCAGGGATCACCCGTAGACGCAGCGACAATCTAGTTTTCAGTGTCGAATCGAGTAAGGACCCCTCACCATATTTCTTATCATGGAACTAAAGTTTGAATAAATGATAATATTGTATTTTGTACAAATTAAATAGATATGTATAATTAATTAATTAAGGTTGCTAATGGAGCCCGAACCGGATATTATTCTCTGTCGATTCCTGCTTGATTTATTTTATAATTTAAATGCATTGTGGTATCTGGTCTATCTATTCTATGGTTTTAAAAGCATGTATTACTGTCTTACTTGACCACTGTGTGATTTTGGAATTTAGGATATGATTGTATTATCGGGTGCATGTTTATTATTTATATGATTATGTTTAATTTGGTAACGGAGACTAGGGAAAAATAGATACGGTGATAGCCTCACTAGATATCCTGGGAGATGGTGGACGGACTGGGTTCATAGGGAACCCTACCGTGAACGTTGTTTCATACCAGACGGGGTATGGAGACTTGGTCATTTGGCGCTCATACCGGACGAGGTATGGGGACGGCCCGCTTCACCCTCATATCAGACGGGGTATTGAGGTTTAATGTCTTGGCGCTCATACTGGATGAGGTATGGGATGGCCCTATAATTAAGATTGTTAAGGAGAATAGTTTATGTGTAGCGGGGACACCCCTATGGATCCCCATGGATATTAGTAGGCTGGTGAAAACGAGAAACGGTGATAAATAGTTATTGTTATTGAATACAGGATTATGATATGTATGATGTTATTGTCTTTATAGGTTGTTTTCATAAGTTCTCTAAGAGTAAGAAAAAGGGTAAATGGTTTTATTTTAAATAAATGTATTACTTTAAAATTTGTGCTCCATTGGTTGTTTTTGGTTTTCTACCAACCTTTGCTTCCGTGATGGTGATATAGTGTGATGTCCTTACTGGGCTAGTGTAGCTCATTCCTTATTTAACTATTTCAGATCAGGAGGACCTGGTTCCCGAGCCCGATCCACAAGAAGACGGTGAGTAGATGCCAGATGCTTTATAGTTTCCTTTATTTTTCTCATTTCTCGTATTTCTTTTAGAGAACTTATTCTGTGATGTTGTTTAGTACTTTTAAGTTATTGTGTAAGGGATGTTAACCTTAATCTTTTATTTCGCTTCCGCACTTAGATTATTATATGTATTTTTTTTTGAATTTTCGGGGCTGTTACACGACTAGTTAGAGAGCTTTGTCGTCCACCACCTCCATGCCCAAAGTCTCTGCAGATGCTGCCGCCAGCACCATAGAGATTTTTGTACTATACAGTGAAGATGGCACGTCAATCCAAATTCTAACTGAAAGTGGTGATCAAGCTCAGGCCAATAATTAAAAAACATGATCATGCAGTTTGGAGTTTATGTATAGTCAAGATAAAGTCTAAAGAATGAAACATTGAATCTAAGCAATAATTAAGCTAGAATGATGATTAGGGCTGTGCATTTTGCATATAATAAATACAGGTGCGGTATTGACAACCCCTAAAATGACACTTGTAGCACCAAAACAGACATAAGAGGTGCATTCTGCATTTTGGATCGCTTGTACACCCTTTACAAGTTTTTTCAACTTGCCCTTCCTTCGTGAACATCATAATTTATCTTTTAGAAACATGTATATACACATTACTTAGCATAACATGAAGTGGATTTGCACATAAATATATACATATACAACCAAAACAGTGATATAGATTTATCTCTCATGAGGCCATTAGGGGCACCTCTACCTTTTATTAGCCAAAGGATCATGGTAGAGCCTGTAATCCCTAGTAGTGTGGTGGCAAAAACGTTTGTCCTTTTTACACCTTGTGCAGGTAATGAACTCGTCCTGATGGAACTACTACTTTCCACAAATGAGCCTTGATTGTTGTTTAGGTTTGCAACAAGCTTGTAATATTTGATTTTGTACTTCTATAGAAATAGGAGATCTTGTAGGTATTCCTTATGCCCATAAAGGTCGTGAGACAAATGAAAAATTGAATAATTTTTTACTTTTATTCAAATAGGAGATCCTGTACGTATTCCTTCTCCCAGTAAAAGTCATGGGACAAATGACAGATAGTAAAATAAGTAAATTAAGTTATAAAGTTATCAAAATAATTAGTATCTTAATAGTAGTTCATTTTATCATAAGATTTAATATTTTGGAATAGTACACATTGAATTGCTAATTACATCTTTATGCCGCTAATCCCACCTACTTAATATTAATTGATAATTCTCTCGTTTATATATTTATATATTTATAAACATCCATTTTTACATAATGTGAGTAAAAATTTGAGACTAAAAATTAGTTTTAAGGCTAAAAATTGTGTTGAAAATTAACAGACAACATAATGTGAGGAAAAAAATGTTGACTATGAGCTAAGAGGAAGAGAGAACAAATTAATTACTTGAATAGAAAACTTCTAAGGAGGATGAATTTTTCATTTTTAAGCTCTAATAGACCATGTGGTGGAATAATTTTTTTATATATAATTATCTTTTAAATTTTCGTACAAGGTTACTAGTTAAAGCTAACTTAAAAAACTTATAATGTATCACATTAATTAAACTTACAAGTTAAGTTAATTTTGTATGAGTATACAATCATTTAAAAGGCTCACAAGGTATCAAATGTTGTGATCATATAAACCTTTAGTTTACAGTTTAAAATGTTATCATTATCGACTTATATTTTTATATTACACTATGTAGGATGTTGAAAAGTATTTTAGAATTTTTATTAATAATTAGATCATATTTTCGATATTAAATTTTAACCAATTTTTATATATTAGTATATAAATATATGATTTAAATTAAAATATTACATTACACTAACTAATCGCATTATTGTAAAGTATCGTAATTTTTTCAAAAGAAACAAACAAATATATCACATTAATTAATAAAAATCACGCAATAAATGAAACGAAACAAAGAGAATTTAGGAATGAAATAAAAAATTATCATGTTGATCAAGCACTTTACTAAATTAGAATCTTGATATTTTGTATGGATTTTAATGCTCTCTTATATAATGGTATTATGACAAAATAAAAAAAATAAATTCAACTTTACCACACACTTTTATTTTATATACACCATATGTGTACATAAAAAATGTGAAACTTCTATAGCTTCGAATTTAAAAAATTAGCTAATTTTTGTTACGTATTTTTTGTTCTTAAATCACTATTTTAAAATAAAAAATTATTAAGTGATGGTGATCCTCTAAGTTTTGTTTTTATAATTTTTTAACAAAAATTTATGGTGTCATACTTGTATGGTCGACAAATTTATTTATATTATGAAGGACTTAACACTTAATTATCTAATTTTAATCAATTATCAAGGTAATAACTGTACATACAAACGTATGTATAGTGTGATAAACAAATGTGACGAGGGTAGACTTGGTTAAGAGTTATAAAAAAATTGATCTTCTAAATATAAAAATTACGAAATTAAAAGATATTAACAGAAAATATTCAAAACTATTTTCATCTATCTCAATTTCCTTTATTCACTTTTCCTTTGAAGCTTCATTATTCTAATAGCACTAACCATCTTCATCTACAATTTTGAATTCCCATAAAACTCATCTTTTAAAAATTGAAAAAAATATTGCAAAACTGTATAAATTGTTAGAGGATTTTTTAGATTAAAAAGACCAAAAGGTTGAGCTTTTGTTGCTTATAATTCAAAAAAATATATTACAGCATGATAAACTTTTAACAAAATCTCAACAAAATTATTTCATACTTTTTTAAAAAATGGCTAATAAGTTCTTCCACACAAAAATTAAATTCAAAAGTAAATTTTATTTGAAATTACTCATTTTGTACTATAATGGCAGCCATAGAACTAATAAAATCAACGTCACTAGCATTTTATATAAATTAAGTAAAATATCTAATATATATAATAAAATCAAGTCCCAAATAGCCATGCATTCGTTATTTAAGAAATCACATTTTAAATAACATCAATTCTTTATTTACTTTAAATAGTTTATGATTCTTTATTTGAGTTCAAAGATTTCATAAGTTTCAGTATAAAATAAGAATCACATTTTTCATAGCTGAACAAAATAATCAACCCTGCACATTTATTCTCTTCTCACATTGTAATTGTTCTTCCATAATTAGTTAGTCCCCTTGATTGATGCAAAGAAGAAGTATCATGAAAAGTTGGTTACCTTCTCTATGTATTTTACATTGTTATCGTTATCGACTTATGATTTTATATTACACTATACTTTGAGTAGGATGTTAAAGGGTATCTCAAAATTTTCATTAACGTTTAAATCATGTTTTTAAGGTTAATTACTAACCAATCTTTATATAATGGTATATAAATACATGATTTGAAGTATAGATATTGTATTAAAATAACTAATCACATTATTGTAAAGTACAATCGACTTTGTTTTGTAATGTGGCTTTTTAACTTATCTGTGGTTATAAATTATATCAATAAAATTGGCTTTTTTTACTTTTAAAAAAATAAATGAAGAATAAGTTCTTTAGTACATGGATTAAAATTCAAAAGTTAATTTTACTATAGTTGGCGACCATAAAATTAATTAAATCAATGTTTTTAATTATTTTATATATATTTAGTTAGATATTACATAAATATAATAAAATTACATCTCAAATAGAGAGTGGATTCTTTATTTAAGTTAAAGATTTCAAAAAATAAAACCACTTTCCAAATAGCCATAGATTCTTCATTTAAGTTCAAAGATTTTAGAAGTTATAGTATCATAAAATCTACATTTTTCATGACCTATATAAAGTACACAACCGTATCTCATTTATCCTTCCATCACAATTCAATTCTTTTTTTAATTAAACTTGTCTTCTTGACTAGTGCAATAAAGACGTACAGTGAAAAGTTAGTTTTTCAAACCCTACATAACCTCTCAAGTTATTTATTATAGATTAAACTCAAGGGTATGCACTTAACCTCCACTCATTCAAAGAAAGAAAATTTCCTTCACACATATCACTGGGAGCTTCACTAGAAGAACGAACTTGATATATTCGTTCCTTCTCTATACAAGATTAAGTTTAACAAGATATCAGGATACAAGTTTAATGAGCATTAAATTGGGCTGGTGAAATTTTTTCTGAGGAAAAGAATCAACATAGGATTTTGGTTCTTGTAACTCCTAAGAAAAATGCTCTTAAAATTTATCGTAATGTTGCATATTATTATTACAAGCTTTTCTATTCCTCGGGAGCATTGAAACAAGCTCGAATATTTCTTTTGTTGCTTTCCAAGGATACTGATCATCTGTTGATTTATATTTTATATATAATTATCCGTTTAACATTTTTTTAACGTACTAGATTGAATTACTAATGAGATATATTACTTCAATATTATTTGTTTCATCACAAGAAAGATTTTTTTAAAAAAAAGAGTGATAACATGAGATATAATAGAGATATTTTTTAGTGATAGTTAAGACTTTATAGTCACTTCAATAAAAGTTGAGAAAATTTATTTTGCTTATTTTACCATTTATGTAGGATATACTAATTTTTTAGGATGAGACGATCTTTAACCATGTGTCATATTTTGCTGGTTGCTTACTACCAATCTAATTAATAATTTTATCTTTCATCTATCAAAAAAAATTTAATGATTTCATTTTTCTAGAAACCAAGAATTTTGAGTATTAAAAAAAATATTCAATTATTTAATAAATAAGATCTGCATATATTTAAAAGAAAGCCAATAGCATATCACTAGTTTATAACAAATCATATTATTTGTTACATTTAGAGATTTTAGTAAAATTCTCTTAAATAATAGGATTATTATAAATCAAAAAATAAATATAAGGATACCTCATACTTCTTTTAAATATACTTTATATGTATAAATTTTACATATAAAGTATGCCTATTTAAATAATATATAACATTATTGTCAGAGAATTTTTGAGATAGAAAAAGAATATACATATATACACACATATATTTATATACATATATATATCCTCTATTGTCCTTTAGTTATTCTCTCACTAATTCCAAAGAGTTTTCTTTCTCTTCTCCAAAACCCAAATTCGAAGCACAAATTTTCAAGTCTAATCATTAACCATCTTACAGCAGCAACTAATTTTAATAATAGCATCCGATGCATGACCACCAAATATCTTCTTGCCTAGAGCCTCTGTAGATGTTGCCACTAGCACATTAGGAATTTATGTACTATGTGGTTGAAGATGGCACGTGCATCTAGATTCCAATTAAAAGTGGTGATCAAGCTCAGGCTATTAATCAAAAACATGATCATGTAACCTGGATTTTACACATAGTTGACATAAAGTCTAAAAGATGAAACTTCAAATCTGTATAGTTATTAAACAAGAGTGATGATTAGGGGAGATTAGGGCTGTGCATTCTGGATATAATTAATGCAGGTGCAGGACTAACAGTCCCTAAAGCGGCACTTTTTGCAACCAAAGCAAACACGAGATGTGCATTCTCCATTTTGGATCTCCTGTACGCCCTTTGCAAATTTTGCGACTTATCCTTTCTTTGTTAGCATCACAGTTTATATTTTAGAAACATATATATACACATTACTGGCATAACATGTAGTTGATTTACACATGAATATATACATATACAACCAAAATAATGATAAAGATTTACCTCTTATAAGGCCAATCAGGGCACCTATAACTTTCATTATCCAAAGCATCTGGTAGAGTCTATAATATCTAGTAGTGTGAAGGAGGAAAAGTCAGTCTTTTTTATACCTTGTGGAAGTAATGAACTCGCCTTGATGGAACTGCTACTTTCCACTAGTGAGCCTTATTATGTTGTTTAAGTTTACAGCAAGCTTATAGTATTTGATTTTTTAATTCTATATAAATAGAAGATCTTATAAGTATTCCTTCTACCCATAAAAGTCATGGGACAAATAAAAAATTGAATATTTTTACTTTTATACAAATAGTAGATCTTGTACGTATTCCTTCTGCCTATAAAAGTCGTGTGACAAATGATAGATAATCAAACAAGTAAACTATGTAACAATGTTATATAAGTAATCAGTATCTTAATAGCATTTTATTTTATCACAAGACTTAATAATTTGGAATAGTACACATTGAATTACTAATTACATAATTTATATAGTTTTATAATTACTACATATTTTTTATTCTTAAATCACTAATTTGAAATAAAAAATTATTAAGTGAATGTGATCCTCTAAGTTTTGTTTCTATAATTTTTTTAACAAAAAATTATGGTGTTATACTTGTATGATCAACAAATTTATTTACATTTTTAAGTACTTAACACTTAATTATCTAATTTTAATAAGGTAATTTAAAAAATGAAATCACTTTCCAAATAGCCATAGATTTTCTACTTAAGTTCAAAGATTTTTAAAGTTATAGTATAATAAAATCTACATTTTCCACGGCCTATATAAAAGACTCAAAATTATGTCATTTATCTTCCCATCACAATTCAATTGTTCTTTAATTAAACTCTATTTTCTTGACTTATGAAACAAAGAGGAATAGTGAAAAGTTGGTTTTCGAAAGCCTACATAACCTCTAAAGTTATTTATTATAGATTAAGCTCAAAGGTATGTACTTAACCTCCGTGCATTTGAAGAAAGAAAAAAAAACAAGTTTTTTTCTATTCTTCTTAATCTTCAGGCGTAAATATAAAATCTAGATAATATTTGTTAATATTTTCTATAGTTTAAAGCTCAAGTCATAAGGTTTAAAGGAGGAAGCTTTGGAGAAGATCTGTACCAGCTAAATCTTACAGGTCCTAAGACCATGTTGCACTCGTTTCCACTCAGTAAGGCTTCCTTGTGCCATCCATAACAATATCCTTTTCCATTGTAGAAGTATTTTTCTTTGATGGTTTTCTTTACGATAAATTACTAACTATATGGATAAAATTAAAATTATTACTGCAGCTGAATGGCTTCAATTTCCTTCACACATCTCACTTGGAGCTTCACTAGAAGAATGTACTTGATATGTTTGTTCCTGATCCATATAAGATTCAGTTTAACGAGATCTCAGGTTACAAGTTTGATGAGCATGAAATAGAATTGGTGAAGTTTTATCTGAGTAAAACAATCAAATTGGGAATTTGGTTCTTATAACTTCTAAAAATGCTCTTAAAATTTATCGTAATGTTGCATATTATTATTGCAAGGTTTTCTATTCCTAGAGAGTATTGGGATGAGCTCGAATATCTGTTTATGAGCCTTCCAACAATACTAATCATCTCTTGATTTAAATTTGACATATAATTGTCCATTTAATATTTTTTTTAGTGAACTATGATAAATGAATCTAATATGCGTAGTTTAAGCATATTAGATTGAATTACTAATGAAATGTATTACTTCAATATCAGTCGTTCCATTAAAAGAAAGATTTTTTTAAAGAATGATAAGATATTATATAACAGAGATAGTTTTTAGTGATAGTTAAGACTTTACAGTCACTATAATAAAACTTTGAAAAAAAAATTTCAGCTTGTTTTGCCATTTGTATAGGATAAACTAATTTCTTAGGCTAAAATGCTATTTGATAATGTACCATTCTTTGATGGTTGCTTACTACCAATCTATTTAATAATTTTATCTTTTATCTCTCAAAAAAATTTATTGATCTCATTTTTCATCAGTATCACAGTTTATCTTTTAAAATATATATATACACATTACTTAGTATAACATATAGTGGATTTGCATATGAATATATGCATATACAACAAAAATAATGATAAAGATTTACCTCTCATAACACTAGTCGAAGCACCTTGAACTTTTATTAGCCAAAGCATCATGGTAGAGCCTGTAATCCTTAGTAGTGCGAAGATAGAATCATCATTCCTTTTTTCACCTTGTATAGGTAACGACCTCACCCCGATGGAATTGTTGCTTTCCACGTATGAGCCTTGATCTATTGTTTAGATTTATAGCAAGTTTTTAGTATTTGATTTTGTACTTCTATACAAATAGAAGATCTTGTAGGTATTCTTTCTGCCCATAAAATTCATGGGACAAATAAAAAATTGAATGATTTTTTACTTCTATACAAATTGGAGATCTTATATGTATTCTTTGTACCTGTAAAAGTTGTTAGACAAATGACAGTTACTCAGACAAGCATACTAAGTCACAATGTTATAAAAGTACCAAGTATCTTAATAGTAGTTTATTTTATCAAAAGACTTAACGTTTTGGAATAGTACACATTGAATTGATAATTGCAGCTTTATGCCACCAATTCTACTTAATATTAATTGATAATTCAATCTTTTTTATTTATATATTCATCAATTTATACATAATATAAGTAAAAAATTGAGGCTAAAAATTAGTTTTAAGAGTAAAAATTGAGGTAAAAATAAAAAGACAACATAATGTGAGGGAAAAAAATGTTGACTGTGAGCTAAGAGGAAGAGAAAACAAATTGTTTACTTGAATAGAAAAGCTTCCAAGGAGGATGACGTTTTCATTTTTTAGCTCTAATAGACCATACGACGGAATAATTTTTTTAATGTATAAATATCTTTTAAAATTTTATATTAGATCAATAATAATTTAGAGCTAACTTAAAAAACTTATAAATGTGTCACATTAATTAAACTTACAAGATCAATAATAAGTTAAGTTAATATTACAAAGTAAAGTTTGTACGAGTATACAATCATTTAAAAGGCTCACAAGGTGCTAAATGTTGTGACCATATAAACTTTTAGTTTACAGTTTACAATGTTATCACTATCAACTTATATGTTTTATATTACACTATGTAGGATGTTAAAAAGTATTTTAGAATTTTCATTAAGAATTAGATCATGTCTCTCATATTAAATTTTAACCAATTTTTATATATTGCTATATAAATATATGATTTAAACTAAAATATTACATTAAAATAACTAATTACATTATTGTAAAATATAGTAAATTTTTTGAAAGAAATAAACAAATATATCACATTAATTAACAAAGACCACACAATCATTGAAAGAAACAAAGAGAATTTTGGGATGAAATAAAAATTTAGCATGTTGATCAAGTATTTATACTTAACAAAAAAAGGATTAACGATCACATTTTTCATGAAGGCAAGACTTTTGAATAAAATTAAGAGCATTCCCATTTTCTTTGGATGATGCAACTAAAGATTAGTTGTTTTATTTAACTCCTGGGTTGATTACTATTTGGACTGATATGGTAAAAAAAATTTAGACAGATATTTTCCCCTCCAAAGCTGCTAGAATAACGATAGAAATATGCGGAATAAAACAAAGAGAGTCGAAGAGCCTCCATGATTATTGGGAAAGATTCAAGCTATTGTGCGTGAGTTTCCCGCAACATAACATCTCAAAACAATCTCTCATTCACTATTTTTATGAAGGACTGCTGCCCACAAAGAAAAATGTTAGATGCAGCAAGTGGTGGTGTTATAGTGAATAAAACACCTCGAGAAATCAGAGATTTAATAGCAATCATGGCTGCCACGTCACAGCAATTCAGAGTAGCACAAGACACCCAAAGAGGGTGAATGAGGTAAGTGTTTATTCTCTTGAATCCCAAATTTCTGAACCAACTCATTTGGTGAAAAATATGGCCACACATTATTATGTTCGAGTAAGGGTTTGTGGAATTTGTGCACATCCTGGACATCTTACGGACATGTCGCCTACACTTCAAGATGATGATTAACAGCAAGTTAACTCGATTAGAAGATTCTCCAGCGAGCTGCAAGGGAGATATGACCAATTTTCCAACACTTATGACTCAGATGGAGGGATCATCCTAACTTTGGCTATGGAGCAAGGCAACAAAATTTCCAACAATATCAACCAAGACCACCTCTACAACAATAACAAGCACCTCCAAAACAAGGTATGTCTCTTGAAAAAATTGTTAAATCACTTGCTGTTAACACCCAAAAATTGCAACAAGAAATAAGAGCAAGCTTTCAAATTTTGGAGACCCAAGTGAGCCAATTAACATCATCTATGAGTAGGCTGGATCCCAGAGCAAATTACCGTCTCAAATTAAGGTTAATATAAGGCAAATTATAAGTGTTATCACATTGAGAAGTGGTAAGGAATTGCTGGAAAATTCTAGTTTTGGGCAAGGTTTATGGAAAGACACAAAATCAGAAGGTTCAGTTGATGGCAAGACATATGGAACAAAGCCTGACTCTAAACAACTAGCATCGTTCATAATCCCTCCACCATTTTAACAAATATTTACACAATTACGGGAAGAAAGAAAAGACAAGGAGATCCTAGAAACTTTTCACAAAGTCAAGGTAAAAATTCCTTTACTCAATATAATTAAGCAAGTACCTCAATATACCAAGTTTTTAAAAGAGCTGTGCACCAACAAGAAAAAGTTGAGCTGCAATGAAAGGGTAAATGTGGGGGAATATGTTTCAGCTATAATTTAGAGGAAACTACTCCCAAAATGCAAGGACCAAGGTATGTTTACTATTTCTTGCAAGATAGACACTTTAGAAATAAAGAAAGCCATGTGTGATTTAGGAGCATCAATAAATGTCATGCATTTGTCCATATATTCAAGGTTAAATTCTAGTCCATTAAAAGAAACAAGTGTTATACTTCAGGTAGCTAATATATCAGTAGTTTATCATGAAGGAGTTCTAGAGGATGTGCTTGTCAAAGTTGATAGTGTCATTTTTCCTACTGATTTTTATGTGTTAGACATGAAAGATGATAAATTATCTAATTCCTCTGATATTTTGCTAGGAAGACCTTTCTTTTGTACGGGAAAAACGAAGATAGATGTGCAAGATTATACACTCACTATGGAATTTAATTGAGAAATTGTAAAATTTAATATTTATGATGATATGAAGTATCCTAGTGATGTCTCTTGTGTGTATGGTGTTGATACTATATATCCTCTGAATCAAAAATATTTTGATTCAAGCCATGATGATAAGATGAACATTATGTTTTCTAATGATTTTGATGTGAACAACTTAAAAATTTTAGAAGAGGATCTTGTTATTGAGAAGAATTCACAAGATATGGTGTTTGAATTGGAGACACTTTAACCTCAAAGGAGCAATGTATCATGTGTTAACCTTCTTATTTTTGACACAGAACATCTACCTTCTGTTTTGTAGGTACCAAAACTAGTGCTCAAATTGCCACCTGAACCTTTAAAATATGTGTTTTGGTAGGATAAGAGACCCTTCTAATGATAAGTTTTAACGAGGTAAGTAGGCTATATGAAGACAAACTTATTTAATTGCATAAACATTGATAGTGTCTAGCCTAGGACATTAAACAAAGGCGCTTGATGGGAGGCAACTCATCCATTTTTCTTCATTCTTTTTCAATTTTAATTATTTGTATTAGTGATTTCAATTTATTTACAATATTGTTTTCTAAGTGAACGTGAATTCTATGGTGATTAGAATGCAGGGATGGGAAATTTAGCTGCTGGAGTAAAAAAAAAAGACAAACTCTGGAATAGCCAAACAAGCCTTACCCAAGGCTTGTGTCAGGCCCATAAGACACGACTGAGTGCTCGGGAGACACAGCCTTGTGACATGCCTTGTCCACATGACATGGTCGTGTCTTACCATCAAAGCATTTCTGTGAGGCAAACATGGTCGTGTGCTTGCCCAGCACGGTCGTGTGTTGCCTAACACGGTCATGTGTCAATCTACATATATATTTATATGTATCCATTTATGCATAATGTTAGGAAAAATTTGAGGTGAAAATGTAATGACAACATAATGTGAGGAAAAAAAGTTGACTATAAGCTAAAAGGAAGAGAGAACAAATTGACTACTTGAATAGAAAAACTTCTAAGGAGGATGAGTTTTTCATTTTTATGCTCTAATAGACAATGTGGTGGAATAATTTTTTTTTATGTATAATTACCTTTGAAAATTTCATACAAGGCCAGTAATAAGTTAAAGCTAACTCAAAAAACTTACAAATGTATCACATTAATTAAACTTATAAGATCCGTAATAAGTTAAGTTAATATTACAAAATAAAGTTTGTACGAGTATACAATCATTTAAAAAGCTCACAAGGTGCTAAATGTTGTGACCATATAAACTTTTAGTGTACAGTTTAAAATTGTACCATTATCGACTTATATTTTTTTATACTACACTAAGAAGAATGTTAAAAGGTATTTTTAAATTTTCATTAATGATTAGATCACATTTCCGATGTTAAATTTTAATCAATTTTTTATGTATCGGTATCTGAATATATGATTTAAAGTAAAATCTTGTATTAAAATAACTAATCACATTATTTTAAAATATAGTAAAATTTTCAAAAGAAACAAACAAATGTATCACATTAGTTAATAAAAACTATGCAATCAATGAAAAAAAACAATGAGAATTTAGGAATAAAATAAAGAATTTAGCATATTGATCAAGCATTCATACTCAACAAAAAAAAAAAGAATTAATGATGACATTTTTCATGGAGCCAAGACTTCTAAATATTAGGAAAATATCTAATTATTTAATAAATTATTTTTCTTAAAAAATAACAAATGCATTTGAAGACAAAAAAGAAATCCAGTTGCATATCAAAAATTTCAACCAAGTTAGAATCTTGATATCTTGCAAGGATTTTGATGAGGTTCTCTTATAAATAATATTATGACAAAATAAAAAAATAAATTCAACTTTAGCACACACTTGTTTTGTGTACACCATATGTGTATATAAAAAATGTGAAACATCCCTTGTTTTGAATTTAAAAAATTAGCTAATTCTTGTTTCTTATTTTTTTCTTCTTAAATCACTAATTTGAAATAATTTTTTCCTCTAAGTTTTGTTTCTATAATTTATTAACAAAAATTTATGATGTCATACTTGTATTGTTGATAAAGTTATTTATATTCTAAAGCACTTAACACTAAATTATATAATTTTATTCAAATTATCAAGGTAGTAACTGTACATACATATGTATGTATAGTATGGTAAAGAAATGTGAAAGAGGTAGAGTTAGTTAATCGTTATCATTAAATTGGTCTTCTAAATAAAAAAATTACTAGATTAAAAAATAGTTAGCAGAAAATATTCAAAGCAATTCCATCTATCTCATTTTCCTTCATTCATTTTTCCTTTTGAGCTTTATTATTCCAATAGCACTCATTATCTTCATCTAGAATTCCCAATTCCCATAAATCTCATCTTCTAAAAATTAAAAAGATGTTGTAAAACTATATAAATTATTAGAAAATTTTTTAGATTATAAAGAGAAGAAGGTCGAGTTTTTGTCACTTATAATCGAAAAAATATATACTGCAGCCTGATAATCTTTTAACATGTCTCAACAAGATTGTTTCTTACTTTTCAAAGTAAATGACTGATAAGTTCTTCCACACAAAGATTAAATTCAAAAGTAAATTTTATTTAAGTGACTCATTTTGTACCATAATAGAAGTCATAGAACTAATAAAACCAATGTTCATAAGCATTTTATATGAATTAAGTAAAATATCGAATAAGTATGATAAAATTACGTCCCAAATAGTTATGGATCTTTATTTAAGAAATTACATTTTAAATAGCCACAATTCTTTGTTTACTTAAATAGTTTATGATTCTATATTTGAGTTTAAAGATTTTACAATTATAGTATAAAATAAGATTTATGTTTTTCACAGCCTGTACAAAATAATCAACCCTACACATTTATTCTCTTCTCACATTATAATTATTCTTGAATAATTAGTTAATCCCCTTGATTGATGCAAAGAAGAAGTATTATGAAAAGTTGGTTACCTTCTCTATGTATTTTATATTGTTATCATTATCGACATATCTTTTTATATTACACAATACTTTGAGAAGGATGTTAAAGGGTATTTGAAAATTTTCATTAGCAATTAGATCATGTTTCTAAGGTTAAGTAATTACTAACCAATCTTTATATATTGATATATAAATACATGATTTAAAATAGAGATATTATATTAAAATAACTAATCACATTATTGAAAAGTACACTACGTTTTTTGGGTAACATGTCTTTTTACCTTATGTGTGGTTGTAAACTTCTACCATTATCTCAATAGAATTACTTGTTTTAACTTTTAGAAAAATAAATGACGAATAAGTTCTTTACCACATGGATTAAAATTCAAACGTTACTTTTAATATGGTTGGCGGCCATAGAATTAATCAAATCAATGTTTTCAAGTACTTTATATATATTAAGTAAGATATCACATAAACATAATAAAATCTCATCTCAAATAACGATAGATTCTTAATTTAAGTTTAAGATTTCAAAAAATGAAACTACTTTCCAAATAGCCATAGATTCTTCATTTAAGTTCAAAGATTTTTTAAGTTATAGTATAATAAAATCTTCATTTTTTACGGCCTATATAAAATACTCAACCGTATGTCATTTAATCTCCCATCACAATTCAATTGTTCTTTAATTTAAACTCACTCTTCTTGATTGATGGAACAAAGAAGTATAGTGAAAAGTTAGTTTTCCAAAGCCTACATAATCTCTCAAGTTATTTATTATAGATTAAGCTCAAAGGTATGAACTTAACCTCCATTTATTCAAAGGAAGAAAAAAAAATCAAGTTTCTTTCCATTCTTCCTAATCTTCATGCAAAAAATAAAATCTAGATGTTCCATGTTAATAATTTCTGTAGTCTAAATAGTAGGTCATAAGGTTTAAAGGAGGAAGCTTTGGAGAAGATTTGTACCTGCAAAATCTTACAAGTACTAAGATCATGTAGTGGAAAAATTTTTTTATGTATAAATATCTTTTAAAACTTCATACAAGTTAAATAATAAGTTAAAGCTAACTCAAAAAACTTACAAATGTTATTATTATTGACTTATATTTTTTATATTACACTAGGTAGGATGGTAAAAGATATTTTACAATTTTCATTAACAATTAGATCATGTTTCTGATATTATATTTTAACTGATTTTTATATATTGGTATATAAATATATGATTCAAACTAAAATATTGCATTAAAATAACTAATC
The DNA here is from genome assembly GCF_054855325.1 of Carica papaya. Taxonomy (NCBI): domain Eukaryota; kingdom Viridiplantae; phylum Streptophyta; class Magnoliopsida; order Brassicales; family Caricaceae; genus Carica; species Carica papaya. The sequence continues at coordinate 27,768,174 of NC_142317.1, forward strand.
ACATTATTGTAAAGTATAGTAAATTTTTCAAAAGAAATAAACAAATATATTAACTAATAAAAATCACGCAATCTATGAAAGAAACAATGAGAATTTAGGGATGAAATAAAAAATTTTAGCATGTTAATCAAGCACTCATACTTAACAAAAGAAAGAAATAATGATCATATTTTTCATGAAGCCAAGACTTTCGAATATTAGCAAAAATATCAAATTTTTTAATAAACTATTATTTCTCAGAAAATAACAAATGCATTTGAAGACAAAAAAAATCCAATTGCATATCATAAATTTCTACCGAATAATAATCTTGATATCTTGTAAGAATTTTGATGAAATTCTCTTATATAATAGTATTATTAAAAAATGAAAAAAAATAAATTTAACTTTACCACACACTTATTTATACCTTTAAATTTACAAAATTAACTAATTTATACCTCTAATCCCTCTTATATTTAAATTGGTCTTCCCTTCCCATTCTTCCCACACTTCTATTTTTTTAAGAATTAGAGAGAAAGAAAGAGAGAGTGTGTGTGATCTAGAAAGAGAAGGAGAGAAGGAAAAGGAGAACAGTGAAGGAGAAAATATCAAGGTTTTGGTAAGGAATATAGTATTTCTTTAGATTTCTTAAGGAGTATTTTTAGATAAAAGAAAATTTATTAAATATAATAATCATGATTTTGGCTATTTTACATGCTTTCTTGTTTGTAGGTCTAAAAAATTGAATTGTTCTTATTTTCAAGCATGCTATGTGATTTATACACACTTGATGATTTGCATGCAATAAAAATAATATGAAGTTAGTATTGTTACCTGGAAGAATAAAAAAAAAAAGAAAAAAAAAAGGGAAAAATGGAATGAAGCATGAATGGTTCGAAGTATGTATCTGTATTGACATGCATAATGCATCAAGTGTCAAGTTAGGCTTTTTATCTTTGAGAGATATCTGTTCCCCTAACCCCATCCAGGGCATCTGTCTCCCCTTCCCCCATCTTGTCTGGAGAGACGTAAGAGGATCGCTCTCTGTGGATGATGGCGTACCCTCTGACAAGAGTGATGACGCGAATAGCTAACTATTAGGGGTCACCTTTGGCTAAGTACTGTTGTGACTGTAGACATCTGATAGTACCATTATGGTTGGTACGATCGTAATCATAGATCATACCATGGTTTGGCCAGTCGAAATTGTAGTTGGAAATCTATATCTGCCTTTAGAGATGGAAGTCGTAACGACTTCGTGAAGCATGGCACGAAAATCTAAGCATTTCATAATTTATTTAATTTTCTCTATTATTTGGCATGATGTATGTTTGTTTGATTATATTAACATACTATTTTCCTAATAAATAAATTATTTTCATTATGTAAGACAGCCAAATGGTAAATATTTGTGTTAGAATAATTCATGTTTAAAACCTTACGATGTTATTTAAATACTATTTTCCTTACTGAGCATATGGAACTCACTCTTTCCATGGCCCCCCCAGATGAGGAAGAAAATGAGGAACCGTAAGCTGACCTAGCCATTGAAGTCTATGAGGATCCTGTGGATCCACAAAAGTTGAGTGCATGATTGTTTCCACACTTTGATGAGTCCAATAGCATAGTGAAAGAAGTAGCCTTCTTTTGTATTTTGTAGCCACTTCTGGCCTCAGTTATATGTATCTAATTGGAACTCATATATATTTGTAAGGGATTTGCATTAATTTGTTCCGCTGTATAAAATTTCATCATGCACTCCTTATTATGTTTCTGTATCTGACACCCATTTGTCTTAATTAGCATTTGCGATGTCATAGATGGTATCAGAGCAGAATTACGTGGATCAAATCCCTTACATTTGGAATTAGGTAGAAAGACCCTTAGAAGTTCCTAGGAAGAATAAGTCCTCTTAACAAAAAATTATACCACCAACTCATGTCTTCCTTTCTTTTGTAGGAATAATGCAAGGAAGACCATCTGTAGAGCGTATTGAGCAACTTGAAGTTCCAGATCACCCGACAAGGGCTAAATTTGCCGAACTCTTCTAAGCCATCCAAGGATTGCCTACTGCCATAGGACAAAATCAAGCCAACCCTTGTCCACCTCCTACCCCATAATACCGAATAGCCGAGAGGTCTATTTTCCACAACATAGTAAAGTTTAAGAAGCCTAATCCGCCACATTTTGAAGGTGGCCTTGACCCCTTAGTAGCCAAAACTTAGATCTAACAGATAGAGAAGCTTTTCTCTGTCCTAGACCTGACTGAGGAACAGAAGGTTCCCCTAGGAACTTTTATGGTCAATGGTGAAGCCGAACACTAGTGGCGACTCAATAAAGAAGTCCTACCTACCCATACCACCTGGAAAGTTTTCATGGATGCATTCTTTGATAAATTTTTTCTTGCCTATGTCCGAGAAAAGAAGGAGGAGGAATTTTAGGACCTCCACCAAGGAAATCTGACGACTGCCTAGTATGCAGCCCGTTTTGTCCAACTATCTAGATTTGCCTCTCTAATAGTCACCCCCGAAAGCTAAAAAGCTATGAAGTTTCTAAGAGGCCTTTGTGACAACATCTATGACCGAGTTGTGATGCTAAGACCTAGCTCGTATGCAGAGGTTTTAGAACATGCCCAGTTGACCAAAAACCTCATCTCGACCAAGCACCAACATATTGCCTGAGTTTGTACCTAACAACAACCCCAATAGCTTAGGAGGAGATTGCCTGATCTAGCAAGTAACCACCCTGATAAACGAACTAGAGTTGTTCTTCCCCTATCTTGCCTCCACCTACAGTTCAACCTGCCCAACCTAACCAACCCTTTCAGCATTGTGGTCGCTGGCATGGTGACCTGCCCTATCAGCATATCCATCACGCCTGCTATCGGTGCGGAAGCACCAAACATCTCATAAAAAATTGTCACCAATGACGAACAACATAGTCAGGCTTGTAGCTCAGGGTAACATGTACCACATAGATGAACCTAGTGCTCTCCCCACTCTTGTTCTTATCCAAGGTATGCTTTCTATCCATGATACTTCTGCTAAGGCTTTGATTGATACAAGTGTTACTCACTCTTTTATTTCCTATGCATTTGCTTGTAATCTTGATTTTAGACTAAAACCTTTAACAAAAACATTGATGGTAGAAACTCCCTCTAGGGGATTATTAGAAGCTCATTATTTATATAAAGATTATAAGATAAAAGCTTCAAGAATACAAGTATTTATGAATCTAATATTGTTAGATTTTTCAAGATTTGATGTGATATTAGGAATGGACAGGTTAGAAAAGTATAGACCAATAATCGATTGTGAAAGTAAAATTATAACCTTGGGAATAAAATTATTATTATTATTTTTCCTAACAATTGAATAAACAGGAATACGGGTGTTGATCCTGTTGTGCGTTTCATACCAATTATTTAGAACTTTTCAGACATCTTTTCCATTGAACATCCTGGTTTGCCTCCCCTGCGAGAAGTGGAGTTCCTAATTGAATTGTTGCTTGGAACCTAGTAAATCTCGAAGCCCGCCTATTGCATGAGTCATGCTGGACTTACAAAGCTAGAAAATGAGCTTTCTGAACTTATTACCCAGAAGTTTATTCGCCTTAGCCATTCTAATTGGGGCGCTCTTATATTATTTGTGAAAAAAGAAGGATGGTTCTCTTAGACTCTATGTGGATTACTGGGAACTCAACCATGTGATAGTTAAAAGCAAGTACCCTATGAAATGATGACCTTTTTGATCAATTTCAAGGAGCCAAGGTGTTCTCTAAGATTGACCTCAGGATGGGATACCACCAACTGACAGTCAAAGAAGAAGATATTCTGAAGACTGTATTTTGATGTAGGAACAGTTTGTACGAGTTCAAGGTAATGTCGTTCAGGTTAACCAATGCCCCTATAGCCTTTATGGACCTCATGAATAGACTTTTCCAGCATGCACTAGATTAGTACGTCATCGCTTTTATTGATGACATCCTAGTCTACTCCAAGAGCCTGAAAGAACATGCAATACACTTGACTAAAATGTTGGAGACCCTTAGTTGAAACCAAATGTATGCTAAACTTAGCAAATGCTCATTCTACTTAGCGAGTTTCCTTTCTCAGTCATGTAATTTCGAGTGAAGGAGTTTTTGTGGATTCATCCAAGGTTGAAATAGTAGTTAATTAGAATTCACCCACCGATGTAGCTGAGGTACGTAGTTTCATTGGTTTGGTGGTTACCGGTAATTCATTGATTGATTTGCTAAGATTATTGCTCCTTGATCTGACTCACCCGAAAGGGCATATCATTTATCTAGAATTACGAGTACAATGAGAGCTTCGTGGAATTAAAGCATTGTCTTACCTCTGCTACTGTGTTGATCCTCTCTGACAATACGGGAAGATTTTAGGTCTACTGCAATGAATTTTATATTGGCTTGGGGTGTATCTTGATGTCGTACGGTAGAGTAGCCACTTATGGCTCTCGACAATTGAAACCTTATGAGTGAAACTACCCTACCTATGACCTAGAGTTAGCTACCATTATCTTTGCCCTAAAAATATGGCGTCATTACCTATTTGGTAACACTTTTGAATTTACACTAACCACAAGAGTTTGAAGTATATCTTCTCATAGAGGGAGTTAAATATGAGATAGAGATGCTGGATGGATTTCTTAAAGGACTATGACTGCAAGATCATCTATCACCCCGGTAGAGAAAATGTAGTCACCGATACACTAAGCCGAAAGGAGTCTGCAGTGTTAACTCAAACCATGGCCTCCAGTTAGAAATTGATGGATACTATGCAATCTCTTTGCCTTAGCTACTATGATAAAGGTACCAATCTTGTTCATATTTGAGCTCTGTCAGATCTCTTCATGAAAATCTAGGAAGCTCAGTCCACAGACTGGAACTCACTAATAATCTAGGAAAGTTCACTTATGATGAATCTCTTAATTTTAGGATTTCAGATGATGGACTGTTCAGATTTTAGAACTGAATTTGGGTCCCCATTGCTGTAAGGGTGGATGTTTTAAAGACCACCCATGCTTCTAAGCTATCCATCCATCCCGGGAGTACCAAGATGTACTGAGACTTGAAGCGTCACTACTGGTGGTCGGGAATGAAGAAGGATATAGTCAACTATGTCTCCCGATGCCTTACTTACTAGAGGATTAAGGTAGAACATCAAAGACTTGTGGTTTATTATAAGGTCTTTCAATTTCTGAATGGAAATGGGAGCATGTAACTATTGTTTTTGTTACAAGATTGCCCAAGACCTATTCTGGTCGAAGTGCTATCTGGGTCATCCTAGACAAACTGACCAAGACTGCTTATTTTCTGCCAATCAGAACCACTAACTCCACCAACAAATTAGCCTGCCTATATGTAGATGAGATTGTTTGGCTTTATGGTGTTCCCTCATCCATTGTGTTCGACCACGATCCTCGATTTACCTCCCACTTCTGGGATAACTTCCAAGAAGCTCTAGGGTCTAGATTGTATTTCATCACTGGTTATCATCCCTAAATAGGTGGTTAGTCAGAATGTGCGATTTAGACATTGAAAGACATGTTATGTGCTTGCATCCTTGACTTTGGCGATAACTAGTATGAGTATCTTCCCCTATGTGATACAGTTCAGAAAAAGAGGGAAGTTAAGCCCTCATTATGTGGGACCATTTCGAATCGTTTAGCGCATTGGACAACTGGCATACTGCCTAACTCTATCCCCAGACTTTACAGGTCTATATAATGCCTTTCACGTCTCAATGATAAAGAGGTACCACCTTGAGCCTTCTCATATATTCCTCGCGATGAGGTGCTGGTATAAGCCGACATGGCTTATGAGGAGGTTCTTAAATGGATCGACAAGGTCTTGCGCAACAAGATAATTCCAAGGTGAGATGGCAGCATCATACCCCAAAAGAAGCAACGTGGGAGTTGGAAAACTAGATGAGGGAGAAGTATCCGGACTTGCTCATCATACCCCGCCCATCGTTGTGCTAAATTAATTTGGAAAACCCTATTTATTTTGGCCTTTAGGTCACATTAAACTCATTTAATTTACTCTACATATTATTTATCATAATTCATGAATTTTATTGATTTTTAATTAGCCTGATTTTATTTAGTTTTATTTAATTTTAATTTTTTCTATTTAATTCTAATTTAATTGCATTAATTTTATTTATTTTATTTTAGTACAAAAAAAGAAATTTCGAAAAAATGGCAAAACGGAAAAAATCCCCCAGAGTTACCCGAATGGGATTCCTATGCACTGTTCGTGCATGCAGGTATATGGCACAGGGTCAGACCCTACGCGCGTCCTGTCACACACAGGCGAGCCATTCCCGCATCACCACGTGCACGAACAGGCACCGCACACTGTGGCGCGAACGGTTCCTAATTTCTATAAATAGGTCTTCCCTTCCCATTCTTCCCTACACTTCCATTCCTCTATTTTTCAAGAATTAGAAAGAAGGAAAGAGAAGGATAGTAATCTAGAGAGAGAAGGAGAGAAAGAAAAGGAGAACGGTGAAAGAGAAAATATAAAGGTTTCGGTAAAGAATTTAGCATTTTTTTAGATGTCTTAAGGAGTATTTTAGATTAAAAAAATATTATTAAATATGATAATTGTGATTTTGCCTATGGCATGCATTTGTGTTTATAGGTCTAATAAGTTAAATTGTTCTTCTTTTCTAGCATGCTATGTGATTTATAAACACTTGATAATTTGCATGTAATAAAAATAATATGAAGTCGATATTGTTACCTAAAAAAAATAAAAGAAACAAAAAGAAGAAAGAAAAGAAATAAGTGGAATGAAACATGAATGGTCTATAGTATGTATCTATATTGACATGCATAATGCATCAAGTGTCTTGTTATAACGATCCAGCAGGGGTCTGAACACCCAATTCATCAAATCCATAAACACTGCGGGAGCATTCGTTAAACCCAAAAGGCATCACCAGAAATTCATAATGCCCATACCGGGTGCGAAACACTGTCTTAGCAATGTCTTCTGCTCTAACCCGTAGCTGGTGATATCCTGAACGCAGATCTATTTTTGAAAATACCTGTGCCCCTTGCAATTGATCAAACAAGTCGTCGATCCTTGGTAACGGATACTTATTCTTTATTGTCACTTGATTCAGATCTTTATAATCAATACACATCCTCATAGTCCCATCCTTTTTCTTAACAAACAATATTGAGGCCCCCAACGGTGACACACTCGGTCGGATAAATTTCTTATCCAGTAACTCTTGTAACTGTCTACTTAACTCCAGTAGTTCTGACCTTGCCATCCTGTATGGAACCTTGGAGATTGGCTGTATGTCGGGCTGGAGCTCTATGGTGAACTCGACCTCTCTATTGGGTGGCAGTCCTGAAAGATTGTTCAGAAACACATCCAGAAAATCTCTCACCACTAGTATCTCCTGGAGTGTAAGTCTCTTACTCTCGTTCCCTATCAAAGACATAGATAAAGTTGTAACTCATGCATATATTCTTTCTAATACATTATCTTAATGCAAAACTTATTTATTCATTGATTTTTCCCATACAGTAAAAGATTCTTCCTTAGGGATCTTAAACACTACCCTCTTGCGGAAATAGTCTACATGAGCATGTTGTGCAGCAAGCCAATCCATTCTCAGTATTATATCAAAGTCTTTAATGTCTAGTAAAATTAAATCTACCTTTAACCTTCTCCCCTCTATTTCTACTCTACATGAGTTAAACATTACATTAGTACATAAATCGCCATTAGTTGGTATAGATATTACTAATACCCGATCCAACACCTGAGGTTCCACCCCCATTCTATATGCGAACCTAGGCGATATAAATGAATGTGTGACACCAGGGTCAATTAGTACTCTAGCAGGAATATCTGAAATGTAAAGTATACCTTGTATTACTTCTAAAGTAGCGCTGCTCGGTAACTGTTATGGCAAACACCCGTCCTTGAACCAACAGTCTACCAGGCTCTCTCGGTAGAGGGCAATCCTGCACGAAGTGTTGAATGTTCCTGCATTGATAGCAGCCCTAACCGCCACCCATACATGGTTGATCCCCATGGTTCTTGCTGCACCGCGTGCAAATCGGGTTACTTAGAGACATCTGATGACTTGGGGCTGCATCTTGTGCCATTCTTTACCTCTTCTCTGTTTTGCTAGATGATGGTGGTGGTCGTCTATAACTGGAAGATCCTTTATTATTCTCAGCATGTTCCTTATACAGTGTCTCTACTAATTGTGCATTTTCCAATACCATCTAATATGTAGGTAATGCAAACATAGCCACCTGGTGATACAAATCCAACCGTAACCCCTTCTCAAACCTTCTGGCCTTCTTTGCCTCATTCATCATAACTTTGGGCGCAAACCGACCCAAATTTATGTATCTCTCAACATACTAAACCACAGACAATCTTCTCTGTCTAAGTTTTGTAAACTCTACTTCTTTCCACTACCTCAGAAAATATAGAAAATACTATGTGTTGAAAGCTTCTAGAAACACCTGCTAAGTGACTGGGGAGATCAGAGCTCCTCTTTTCAATTTCCACCAGCGCTCGGCGGATCCTCTTAACATGAACGTAGCTAGTTGCACCATCTGTTCCGTGGTCATGGTTATCACTTCAAATAATTTTTCTGTCTCTTTTATCGAATCTTCCACCACCAATTGGTCAGAACCCCCATTAAAGGCAGGAGGGTTTAGCCTTCGGTATTTCTCAATGTTGCTTGTATCCACTACACCTTGATGAATTCCCTGTTGTGGCACTGATACTGTCTCCAACTATAATTCTCTATCTCTGATCATAGTAGCTTGGCTCTCAACTACTCTGCATAGCCAGTTAAAGTCCTCTTGTTGCATGCCGGACTGCCCCGCATGGGTTGCCGATTGACCAGTAGCGGGTCTCGGCTGCGGGGGGAGGAGGCATGGCGTGGTACGGGACGACCCTTGAAATGCAGTGAGCGGCACTTGGTGGAACTTCGGTGCTCGTCGTGGGACTCTCAGTGAACCCTGCACCCCCGAAGCAGATTCCCGACGGGGTCGGCCCCGTCCCTTCTTCGTCACTTCACTTGATCTACCTGCAGAATAGTGACGCCCGTTAGTAGTATTCTTAGTTTGCTCTAATACCAACTGTAACACCCTTTTTTTTTTCCTCTTAATGGCGTAGTGTAAGACAATTCCATGACCAAATACTAAAATTTCATTCCAAATCAGTCGCATACATAGAAGCACTACCACAATCTATTGTTCAAAGTCAAAGATAAACCTGCAACCATACATGTGATATTTACAGTGAAATACAACCTCATACACTCCCAGCAGACACACAATATACACTACCACTAACTTTTACACACTCAATTTCGCCAATAAAAATCCTTGCACTATTGCTCTATACACTAGGCTCGGAAACTAGCAACTCCGATCCCGACTCCATCCCTACTTTATCTGTGAATAATAAAGAGTGAGTACATATAACCCAGTACAGTAAAAATTAAGTTACAAGTGTCATATGCAACAATATGAAACCCAGTAGTTCTATATGTATTTTCTCTCCGTAGCCTAAGTCATACCTTTTTATCACCATGGAACTACACAGGACTAATACTTAGCCCCCGGTATTTTAAATATTATGCATATTAAGTGTGACTGTCCCCAGACTTCACCCCAACAGTATAAATGTCCTCACCCGTCACCAGTATCGGCGACTATCAATGAACCTTCTATCTCTCGACCCCTAACAGGCCACACACACACACAGATACCTTTTTTTCCATCACCAATATCGGCAACCCAACCCCTTGCCTGTTGGAGTCTCCCTACTATCACCACTATCAGCGATCAAGTTACTCCTTCTAGGTAGCGACAACCAATATCGGCGTCCTCCCAATGCTACCAACTCAAGAATGATATCATCCCGTTCTTACTCCACAACATTGTCCTGAGGTCCTCCTATACTTTTAACCTATATACAGAACCTACACGTGTCTCCCCATATGACACACACTAACACTTAACCCACACACACCAGTAATGTTCACTTACCAAACTACTAAATTTACAGCAGCTATACCAACCTATATACAACTCACACCCGTACACCACACATCTACACCAAAACACCTTTATCCCGATCCCTCAAACCCACGCTCTACAGGCCTCCCTTTCCTACTCCCTAATTTCCAACATACACACACTCCATCCTTTTATGCCTACCTCCACTCACAACCACACAGAATTTCCTCTCTCACACGAATCCTACTCACTCACCGAACTCCTCCTTCTCTCTCCTCCCCCGGCCTACTCTGAGTACCCCCACTCACAATCACGAAATTTTTTCTCTCTCACGGACCTCACTCACTCACCGAACTCCTCCTTCTCTCTCCTCCCGCGGCCTCCTCTATATACCTCCACTCATACTCACATAAAATCTCCTCTCTCTCATGGACCTCACTCAGTCACCGAATTCCTCATTCTCTCTCTCCTCCCTCGACCTCCTCCATGTACCTCCACTCATACTCACACAGAATTTCTTCTCTCTCACAAACCTCCCTCACTCACCGAATTCTTCATTCTCTCTCCTCCTGCGGCCTCCTTCGTGTACATCCTTCACATTTCCACGCTTCCACCTACCATCTCCACCCGCCTATTCCCTGAATCATAGTTTTCTACTCTATATCGTAAACAAAGCCTAGATTCTTCAACGTACGGTCACAATTTCAAATCTATACCAAACTTACGCATGAAACATAAGATTTACCGTACCTCCCATCTCCATCTTTCTTCCTGCACTCCCGAGGCTCACACCGTCATTGTCCTCTTTCTCCTTCTCTCTCTCTTTTCGTTCCTCCCTACTCCAGCTCCTCTCTCTCTCTCTCGAACCTTCTTTTCCCCTGACCTCTCTTCTCTGTTTTCTTTCTTTTCTTTCCTCTTTCTTTTTCTTTTTTTTTCTTTCCCTTCTCCTATTTATACCCCACTTGCCTCTCATCCTCGTCGTCTATCTCACCTCATCCCAACCGTCCACTCCCTCTTCTCCAAACAACGTCGTTTCCTCCTCTTCTCCAAACGATGCCATTTCTTCCTCCTTTTCACCAAACGGCACCGTTTCCTCTAAACGATGTCGTTTCCTCCTCTTCTTCTCCAAACGGCACCATTTCCTCCAAACGATTTCGTTTCCTCCTCCTCTTCTCCAAATAACGCCGTTTCCCCCTCCTCTTCTCCAAACGTCACTGTTTCCTCCTCCTCTCCCCAACTACACCCTTTTCCATCTATAATTATTCCTATATACATATATATACATACTTACAAGAAATTTTTTATTTTTATTTTTTCAACATCCAATTACTACATAGAGACTATCACATATATATTAGTTTCACTAGATCATTAATGTCTTATTTTGATGACCCAACGACTAACAATATCTCCACCTTAATGTAAAGTCTCAAAATTTTATTAAGGACTTTATCATATAAATTAAACAATAAGATAATAAATAGGATAATAAAAATATTATTGTCATATATTAAAATAAATTGTCGACTAACAATATCTCCATCTTAATGTAAAGTCTCTAAATTTAATTAAGGACTTTATCATATAAATTAAACAATAAGATAATAAATAGGATAATAAAAATATTATTGTCATATATTAAAATAAATTTTTAAATAATAATGTATTCAATATATTATATGAATAATTGGATCTTGGGCATAACAATTATATCTCTAACAATCTTTCACTTACACTAGATCCAATTTGTCATGTATTTCATTCCCAACTTCCACTTATGCTTGTCAAACTCCTTTGCACCAAAAGTTTTAATGAATAAGTCAGGTGCATTATCCTTTTCATCAATCTTTTGAATAAGTCAGGTCCCCATGTTCAATGATTCCTTTAATCAAGTGGTACCTCCACATAATGTATTTGGATTTTTGATGCGATCTTGGCTCCTTTGCTTGCGGTGGCTCTAGCACTGTCACACAATAATGGAACTTGACCTTTTATTGAAGGAACAACATCAAGTTCAATTAAGAATTTCTTTATCCGAACAACCTCCTTAGCAGCTTCACTAACTGCTATCTATTCTGCTTCTGTTACAGAATCACCTACTATAGTTTGTTTTAAGCTTTTCTAACTCATTGCACCACCATTTAAGATGAACACATGACCAGATATAAATTTGTTATCATCTTTATCTAAAGAAAAATTTGCATCGGTATAACCTTCTAGTTTTAACTCAGATTCTCCATAAATGAGGAATTGGTCTTTAGTTCTTCTCAAGTACTTAAGAATGGTCTTTACCACTTTCCAATGTTCCTCACCAAGATTTGCCTGATATCAGCTAATCACTCCTCGTGCATAAGCCATATCAGAACGTGTACATGTCGTGGTTACATGATAGCTCCCATGCATTAGCATATGGGACCCTACCCATGTGTTCTCTTTCTTCAGAGTTTTTAGGACAATTCTCTCTACTAAGAGTAATTCCAGTGCCTATCGGTAGATAGCCTCTTTTGGAATTTTCTATATTAAACTTCTTCATAATGGTGTCAATGTACATAGACTAGGAAAGTCCAAGCAACTTCTTAGATCTATCTCTATAGATCTTTATTCCCAATATATAATCTGTTTCTCCCAAGTCTTTCATGGAGAATTGTTCAGATAGCCAAATCTTAGTATATTGTAATGTTGGTATGTCATTCCCAATGAATAATATATCATCAACATACAACACTAAGAAAATAATTGTACTCCCACTAACCTTTTTGTATAGACAAGATTCCTCTTCGCATCTAACAAAATTAAACTTTTCGATTCTTTTGTTAAAATAAATATTCGAACTCCGAGATTCTTGCTTTAATCCATAAATGGATCTTTATAGCTTGCATACTTTATCATGATCAGACGGGAAAATGAAATGTTCAGGTTGTGTCATATACACATCCTCTTCTAACTCACCATTTAAGAAAGCTATTTTCACATCCATCTTCCATATTCATAATCATAGTAGGCAGTTACAGCAAGTAGAATTCGAATTAATTTGAGCATTGGTACAGGGGAAAATGTTTCATCATAATCGATTATTTCTTTTTTATGATATCCTTTAGCAACAAGATAGGCTTTATAGGTCTCCACCTTTTTTTCTACTCCAATATTTTTCTTAAAAAGTTATTTACAACCAATAGGCTTTATATCCTTTGAAGTTTCAACCAAAGTTCAAACTTTGTTGACCTTCATGGATTCCATTTTAGATTCCATGACCTTTATCCATTTCTCATAATTGAAGCTTTGCATAGCGTTTTCATAGGTCTTGGGGTCATCGTCATCATGGTTAATCTCATTTGATACATTATCTTGCACCATAAGATTCAACCTATCTGGTGCACGATGTTGTCTAGCAGACTTTCTAAGAGGTTCGTGTACAACTTGCTCACCTTATACTAGATTAGGTTGCTATTCAATATAATTTTGAACAAGTTCACTAACTGGTTCTTGAACAACATTTGACTCTTGAACCTCAACCATTAGAGATGACAACTTCCTTGTCATCTTCAAAACATCTAGTAAAGGTTTCATAACTTATTTCTCATGATCATCTTCTTGTATTGATTCATTAGTTTCTTGAACTTCATCAAGTTCAATTCTTTCACCATGATTTTTTTTTAAAAGAAATTCTCTTTCTAAAAAGGTTTCTCCTCTAGCCACAAACACTCTATGGTCATATGGGTGATAGAAATAATATCTCATTATTTCTTAGGGATACCCAATAAATTTATACTTATTAGATCTTGAGTCAACCTTATCGGTTTGAAATCTCTTAACATAAGTTGGACAACCCCAAACTTTAACATACTTAAGGCTTGATTTAAGTCATTTCCATATCTTATATGGTGATGTAGAGATTGACTTAGTGGGTACTCTATTTAGCAAATATGCTACACTTTTCAAAGAATATCTATATAAATTAATTAGAAGATTTGTAAACCTTATCATTGATCTCACTATATCTAATAAGGTTCGATTTCTTCTTTAGAACACACCATTGTGCTATGATATTTTAAGAGGGGCCACTGTGAGAGAATCTCATTTTCTTTGAGATATCCAGTAAAATCATCACTAAGATATTCTCCTCCTTTATCAGACGTTAGTACTTTAAATTAGAAAATATAATTATCAAAATAATTATTAAAAACATAATGATCAAATAACTACTCTAAAATTAATTTTGTTTAAATTATCTACATGCAGTTAGTCCTAATAAATTTACATCACATGCAACACTTAATTCAAAATCACACAAAGGATAAATATACATGCAATAATTAAATAAAAATTAAATATGTTAATGCTATATATTTACTATTATTATAATTTAAAAAAATATTCCAAAATTGTTGTAAATATATAAATAAAATTTTCCAAAAAATTTTCCACCAACACATTATGTATATACATATCTCATATTTATGTATATATAAGAGTTGATGGCAGTAGCTACAGCTCCCTTTTTTTTTTTACCATTCATATTGTATATATATAAAAATATCTCATATGTACATATATATATTTCAGCGGCAGGACCGTAGTGGCTACATCAAAAAAAATTTTAATCCACATTGTGTATATCTTATATATATATATGTATATATTTGTTGCCCCCTAATTTTTTCAGCAACCTCAAAGATCATTTATATATATCTACATATATATATATATGTATATATTGCGGTTGTCCTAATTTTTCAGCAGCTGCCAAAATTTTATATATATATATATATATATCTCATATATATATTGCGGCTGAACTAATTTTTGCAGCAACCCAATTTAATATATATATACCATATATATATATATATGTGCCGATGACAATTAATTTTCTTTTTTTTTAATTCATCATATGAATAAAAAAATATTTTAAACAAAATTAAAATGACTAAATAAAAATTCTAATATTTTAACTCTTCAAACATTCAACATATAATAGCAAAAATTAAAATTTAGTAATATAACTTAAATACAAAAAATTCATGACTTTAATATTACTGTAGGTTTGTAATAAATTCACATTTGTAATAAATTCACAATACCCAGCAGAAAATATAAAATAATCTAATATAATTTATTTGTATTTTAAAATTATATTAGATGTTAAAAATTAAATGTAAAATATAACTAATAATGAATTCTGAAATTAAAATTATTCAAAAAAACGAATACTTTGTGCATATCTACACTAAAATTTACCTTTACTAACTAATTTTTTGATCAACAGAATATGTAAACGAATTGAATAATATTAAAATTTTAATAGAAAAAAATTCTCTCAATTTTTTTTTTCTTTTGGTGTGTGTACGTGTGCAAATGTTTTTTCTTCTTCTCTAGTTTTTGCAATCTCCACTCATATATGTATATATATATGGAAGGCATGGGTAGTTGTTAATTACTATTTGAATTTTTTCCTGTTCAAGTCCAAACTAATCTGGACTTTCTCTTTTTTTTTTCAGCACCAATTACATATATATATATATAGTGTATATAAAATCCAAGTCCAACTTCCTGTACCGTCCAAACCAACTTCGACTCCCCCTTTTTTGTCCTTGTTAACACCCAATTATTATATATCTCATATATATATATGTTGCCTTTTTTATTGTTATTATTTAATAAAATAATTTTATAAATCAATTTAATTTTAAATTAAATTTTATAATAATCTCAATTATTATAATAGTAACACATATTGTATGAGTACACTAATAATATAATAATCGAAAACTATAAATATTAATTTTTTATTTTTAAAATAAAAAATTTAATTTGTCTCTAATATTAATTATATTTTCTGCATTACGAAAGAATATAATAATATTCTATTTAAATTAATTTTTTTAATTTAATTATTAAATAATTAAGATAATTAATCTATTTAATAAAAATCAAACATTCGTTAGTGTGCAACTTCATAGATTCAATACTAAACCGGTAGCAAATTGGTCAAACCAATTACTAATTAAGGTTGGCATCTAACAACACTCTTTAACGATCAAATAACATAAAGTGTACAATTACTCTTAAGAACCAACTAAAGAATGATTTAATATTTTATTTCATTATTATTGCTTCAGGTTAACCCTATAATATGGTTTAACTATTAAATCTTATTAGATAACAAACCATATTTCATGTCAATTATAACTGACTAATGAATAATATAAGAAACTCTTTTCTTCTTTCATTCAATTTACATGACCAAAATATTAATTTAGTTATTATAATAAATGACAATATAGAGTTTAAATTTATTACCAAAATTGATAAATTTTGTTTTAATCGATCACTAATTCTATAAGTATTTAATCACATACAATATTCTTTCAGGTCAAAGAGTCTAAGTGTTCAGAATCAAAGTACGATAAATGACTTATTAATTATTATAATGATTTTAGGTCAAAGAAAATTTTTAAATCTCACAATTTTAAGAGAATATTCTATTGACAGTTTAAGATCATATTAACCATTAGGAATTCTCAATTGAGTCGGTTCAATGATTATATTTTTATATACATAATATATATATATATATATGTGATTTAGTTAATAAGATCAATTAATCTTTATTTTATAGAGATTATTACATATATAGTAGTCTTACCGGATCATAAATATCATATTTTGATAAGACAACGACTAAGAATATTTTAGATTAAATTATAAAAAATTTTACTATAATTATCAAGATCTCAATCTTGATGTAAAGTTTCTAAATTTAATTAAGGACTTTATCATATAAATTAAACAATAAG
Source organism: Carica papaya (assembly GCF_054855325.1). Lineage (NCBI taxonomy): Eukaryota > Viridiplantae > Streptophyta > Magnoliopsida > Brassicales > Caricaceae > Carica > Carica papaya. The sequence goes on from NC_142317.1 coordinate 27,784,984, forward strand.
ATAATAAATATGATATAAAAATATTATTGCCATATACTAAAATGAATTGTCAAATAATAATATAATTAATATATTATACGAATAATTGAATCTTGGGAGTAACAATTATATCCCTAACAGAAGCTGCAACCACTGACGAACAATAAGAAGTTGTGCCATCAACGAAGAATAAGAAGTTACGGCCATCAAGACGATGAAGGAAAGCTGAAAATCTAATTACAGTAAAATTTATTTTCAAAAAGAAATTGGGCCTGGGTTTTTCACATGGGTTAATAGGCTAATGACCACAACATTAAATAAAGTTGGGGCCTTAGAAATTTTAGTGGGTAGCGGACTTATAGCAACGGAAAAATTGGGCTTTTATGATTTTTGGAAGGGATTAAGTCATATTTTATATCAGAAGTACAAGAACATTTTTATTAGAAAAAATAAATTTCGAAGCCTGAAACGATGCTTATAATGTAGATCAAGTAGGAGTTTTTAATTCTTTTGGCTCAATCGATTTGAGTAGCTTTGCAGAGTTAGGGTGAGCCTAGTGGCTTCAACTTCTATACACGAACCATGTACGAGATGATCATTTTAAATTTTTGTGAAAGGTTAGAAAACAAGCAACCCTCTCCTATTTGAAACTTTATTGATGATTATAATAAATTGAATATGAAATTGTTTGCTCTTAATTCATTAATGTAAATATGTTTTGCTAGTAAAACTAATATTAGCTCATGAGTTTAATCCAAAAATTCCTTTCAATATTATTTAATATTACAATACATTTTATTTGTGCTGAATAGAATAAAAGAGTATCTTTTTTTTCTTCTATTGTAGTTATTCTTTTATTATATATTTATCATTTTTTAATATGTTATCTGAATTATTTGTAATTAGAAGTTCGTTAAAGATTTTTAAAAAAAATTATTTTCTCTTTAGTTAAACATTTGATTTTGTTCTAATAATTCATTTTTTTTAAAATCCAAAATAAAAACTTCTATTTTATGAATACTTATTTTGTCAAAAAAAATTTTGAATGACTCAAATATACATTTTCTCATACGTTGACATGAAAATTTTATCTTAAAAAATATATTTGTCAAAATCTAGGAGATATTTTTGTATATATAAGTCTACCTTATTTTATTTATATCCTTCATTTCTTATATATGATTTTCATTTATATTTCTAATAGTATAATTTAAATATGGGTCATATTTTAAATGACTAAGATACATATTTTTATATACATTAATATTTTTTAACTATCTCATTCTAAAAAATATTTTATCAAAATCCATATCAAATATTCTCTTTATCTATATATATCTTATCTTTTTATATCTTTTAGTTCTTCCTCTAATTACCACTCCTAAGAAACAAATGCAATCCAATCTAATGTCCTGATCTCAAGTTAAATTTATGTTTAAGTTAGATTAAACTTTCTTATAAAATACATTTTAAATATGAAAACTTTAGATTTATAAATTAATCTAATATAATGTCTCAAATCCAATCTATGTACCAAATCCAAAGTTAAAAAATCTCAAATGCCTCAAATGCACATTTTTATATACATCAATATCTTTTCACTAAAAATTTTATTTTATCCTAAAAGAATATATTTATTAAAATTCATATCAAATATTTTTCTAATCTATATATATCTTATAATTTTTTATCTTTTACTTCTTCTTCTAATTACCATTCCTAAGAAAAAAAATGCGATCCAATCTGATATCCCAAATCATAAATTAAATCAATGTTTAAGTTACACTAAATATTCTTATTTAACAAACCTTCAGAAATAGAAATTCTACATCTATAAATATATCCAATATCTCAAATCCAAAGTTAAAATATTTTGAATTACTCAAATACACATTTTTTTATATACATCAACATTTTTTAACTAAATTTTATCTTATCCTGTTGGCAAGTTAATTTCATTGTAATAGCCAAGAAAATGAATCTAATAATCAAACAAATAGTCAACATTTTATTGATAAAAAGAACGTGAATTTTACAACACTTATAAGATGAAATTTCACACTTCAAATTCGTTATGCATTAACTTGTTGAAACTAATAAATCTCATTTATTTTTTTTTACTCCTCAGTTATTTTTTTTTTCTTCACACTTGTTTGTATTTTCTCTTCTATCTAAATTTATTTATATAAACTCGTTTTGTCTTCCCCTTCTTTATTGTTACTGTTTCCCTCTTTACCTTCCCCTCTTTATTGTTAATTAATTTAAGTTTTTATTTCTAACATTAATTAAGTCAAGTTTAATTGTTTAACGTATTCTAAAAAAAATATTTATTAAAATCAATATTAGATATTTATATACACATTTTTTAATTCTTCTTCTAATTACTAGTCCTGAGGAAAAAATGCAATCCAATCTAATGTCCCAAATCGGAAGTTATTTTTATGCTTAAATCAGATTTAAGTATTCTTATTTAACACTTTTTAGATATAAAAATTCTACATCTACAAATAAATTTAGCTTTTGCTTAATTCAAATATCACCACAAAATAAATTCAATAGTTCTATTGGTTTTCAAAATAATTAGATATGGATAAGACTTCTTTGAAGGCAGCATTCTTGGTGGCTTTCCTAATCATTTCTTCATGTGAGTATTAGCCTTTAACTTGAGTAAAATGGAGATTGGCATTTTGGTTTTTTAATTGTTCATGTTTATTTTCACTAGTTAATACAAGAAAGCAACAGTGGGTTATTTTTTAAAGATTACTAGATTATTCATTGACTTGCAAATTAAACTAACTCTTTGTATACAAGTGTCGTATTAACAATTGAGGGAGTATGTTCAAGCAATAAGGATTGTAGAGATCTTCGGTGCCCACATGGTCATTTTCAATGTGTTAATCATCGATGCCAATGCAGTGAGATTGATGTTTCTGCTAATGGATATGAACATTCAACATTTACTAGAAGTGCATCTCATAGTGGAGAGGGGAATTAAGGTTTCAAATATATTAATCACATTAATCTCGCCAATATCTTATGCGAATAGAAATTTATCTTAATAAGAACAAATTTTCATTTAAATCCAATTTCAATTTACATGTTAATATGAAAATTTTATTATTGCAAAATCGAGATTCATCCCATCAAACCCTTCAATGCATTACATGGTGAACAATAGAGTGAAAAAATGTAAGTAATGAGTCCTCCACATGTATTCCTTTATTAAATTAAAAATTCAAAGACTTTTCTCAATATAACGTGTTTTATATAACTTATAAGCTTCACAATTACTAAGAATTTAACTTAATTTCTTTCAAATAAAATCTTACACATACCGATACATAGCATTCGACCACTATATAGAAGGCCCATCATAGTGACAATGCAAAGAGATCTATTTAAAATTTTTAAAAATATAGTTTTAATTCTCTTAAAGGCTAGTGACATTAATAATTAATTTTTTTTATTAAGTAATCTTTTTGTAGCAACTCGGAACTTGGAGGGAAATAAAATCATAAATTAAATACGGAAGCGAAATAATTAAGTTAGGGTTCACATTCCTTACACAATAACTTAAAATACCTAATAAGGCTACAAGAATGACCATTCTAAAAGAATAAACAAAAAATCAAAGAAATAAATAGAAAGTAAACAACTAGGAATCCTACTCGTAACCCTCTTGTGGATCTGAATCTAAATCTTGGCTCTCTTGATTTGAAATGGTTAATGAAATAGTGAGCTACACTTACCCAGTAAGAATGTCACACTACTCACCGATACAGAAATGAAAGTTGGTAAAAATCATAAAAACAACTAATGGAGCTCTTAATTTAAGTAAATTCATTTATCATAAATAAAATCATTTACTGCATACTTATCGTAGTGAGATTTCCTAAACTGACTCATAGAGGCAATAATATAACCAATATCATAATCTCATATTCAATTTTTCAGAACAACAACTTTCTTTTTTATCTGCCTACTGGTATTCATGGGGGTCCATACAGATGTCCCCACTACGTGTGAACCATTATTCAACATTGTCAAATCTCTGGCCATCCCCATACCCCGTTCGGTATGATCGTCAAAAGTATTATCTCTTAATACCTCATCCGGTATGAGGGTGAAACGGGCCGTCTCCATACCCCATCTACTATGAGTGCCAAAAATACTAATCTTCGATACCCCGTCTAGTATAAGGGTAAAACGGGTCGTCCCCATATCCCTTCTGGTATGAGCGCTAAAAATACCAATCCTCGATACCCCATTCGGTATGAGGCGATGTTTATGGTAGGGTTCCCTATGTACCCGGTCCGTCCACCATTTTCCAGGATATCCAGTAAGGCTACCGTTCATCCATTCACTTAAGCAAACGATTTTCTCTTTACTTTTAATTTCTAGTTTTACAATTTACTGTAAATCATGCAAAACATGCAAAACATGCATCAAGAAAACACAATTGAATCATCATAACAATTTTAGTGTATGATCATGCATTCAAAATTATAAAATCAATCAATCAATTAAAATATGACAAACAGTAATAAATAACTAGTTCCGGCTCCATTAGTAACTTGTAATTAATTATGGATATTTTCTAAATTACGTAAAATATCATATTATTTATAATTAAACTTCAATTCCATAAAAAGAATAAGGTGAGGGATTCCTACTCGAATCGATATCAGAAATACTAGGCCTTCAGCTACACCTGCTAGAGGTCTCCAAGTTTTCTAAATTTTCCTTCGGAGATTAAAACATGCTTCAAGTACCTAAAAATACCCCAAAAAATTCAAAATCAGTGTTAGAAGTCCTTTCTGGCAAATTTTAAAATTCCAGCATGGCTGCTCCACTGATCTCCGACGCGGCGGTGTTTACCTCGAGCTGGCTGTTTTCGGCCAATTTTGGCTGATTTCTGTCAGTTTTATACTCATCCCCGTGAGAAAACACATTAAGAGGTCTCGGTTGGCCGAACAAAATTAAAAAACAAAAACTCACTAACAGTGGGATTTTTCGTTGCGGCAGCTCTGCCAGCTCACCTGGCAGTTGGGTGCTTTTCTTCAGTCAACCTATAGAAAATAGAACGGTGAATACAATGGTGGAAAAATTGTAGGAAACGAGAATCAAAAAAAGGCTCATCGGAGGTAGTTTTTGGTTTTTTCCACGGCGGTGCCGCCGGACTTTACCTGCAGTTTTTGGCCTATCCGCCAGTTGTTTGGCTCCGATTTGGCCATGGAAGTGTTCAAAATTAAATTTCAAGCGACTGAGAGAATTTTTACCTTTTTAGGCGATCAGAGGTAGGTCTACCGCGACAGCGGGCGGTAGTCGGCTCCTTTCCCGGTGACTAGTTCTTTTTCTTTGGCTGGGGGGGTCTAGTGGCTAGGGTTAGGGTTTTGTGTGAAGTGAGGTATTCATATCCGTCTTCCTTTAATCTGGACCATCCATCGCGTTTGATCTCAATCGTCCGATCGCGTTTAATGAGAAAACGAACCTGAACCGTTCATCGTGATTTGATCTGAACCGTACGATCATGTTTAAAGAGGAAACAAATCTGAACCGTTAACGTTTGATTGCAACTGTCTGATCGCACCTGAGGAGGGAACGAATCTGGATCGTCCACGTGCGCGGGAACAAATCCAGACCGTCTGATCGTGGGCACATAGATCGTTAGCGTGGCTTCTTGCGTGGCACCATGTCAGCGTGCCACGCCACATGGTGCACTCTAGTTTTTCAGGACTACTAACAGGGCGGTCCTACATGGCACATTTTTCTTAAATTACGTTTTGACCCCTAGTTTCTGATTTTCTTTCAAAAACACCCCCAAAACCTAAATTTTCACATTTTTTTCCCAAAATTGTTTTCAATTTTATCATTCATCTATTTTTTTTAATTTTTACATAAAATAAAAATTCATAAATTTAAAAATTATATTTTACACATTAATTTTAAATTTTTTTTAAAATTAATTCTGGGTATTACAACTCTCCCCCTTAAAAGAAACTTGATCTCTCAAATTTGTCTCTCTCACTCAATCAAACAGTTGAGGATAAGATCTACAAGATGCAAGATCATACCAAACGAAGTTAATGACCTGACACATGCTCTGGTACCACTAATTTTTGACACCCCTATCTTAGAGTTGGACAAATTAGAATGTGTGTATTTACAGAAAAATTCCATAAACCTAAAACAAAGCTTAAATTTAACCAAAATACACCTTTAAAAATTTAATAACTAATAATTCCTTAGATTTAAACTTTTCAAATAAAATGATTTTTCAATCCAAATGCAAAATTTAATTCAACTAATATATTTTAATTATCTGAATCAGAATTCTCAGTCACCCGCATACTCTAAGTAACAAAAACAAGTACTAACAATTCAACTTAATTTCTTTCAAATAAAAACTTGTACTAATAATTGTATCTACTAATATGATTCAAAAATCATATAAAACTGTCCTAGATAGGACACAAAAAGGATCTATTTTAAATATTTGAAAGATTTGTTTTGTTAATTCTCTTCAAACCATTGACTTTGATAATTCATTATTTACTAAATAATCTTTCAATACATGTTAGAATAATTTATTTAGGCTATAATAAGTGTAGATACTTGGGCTACAATATGACCATTTATTTGGAACTTTAGAAATCAATTTTCGTAGGTAGGCCATGTTCAGCATTGTGTCGATTAATTGGGTTTCAATGTGTCATTCAATTAAAGTTTCGATATCATACAAAGTTTTGGTCAATGCAACTTTTTGTTGTATGAGAGGTTAATTTTAGCAATTCAACTTGTAGTTGGGTGTTGACCCAAAAAATTGATTAAAATAATTTCTAACTGGGCTTACATCTTATATATGATTTCAGCTACATTTGTGATAGCATAATTTAAATATGGGCCATATTTTGAATGACTCAAATACACATTTTTATAGACATTAATATGTTTTAACTATTTTATTCTAAAAAATATTTTATCAAAATCCATATCAAATATTCTTCTATATCTATATATATCTTATTTTTTTATATCTTTTAGTTCTTCTAATTACCACTCATAGGAAACAAATGCAATCCAATCTAATGTCCTAATTTCAAAGTTAATTTTATGTTTGAGTTAGATTAACCTTTCTTATATGACACATTTTAAATATGGAAATTTTAGATTTATAAATAAATCCAATATAATGTCTCAAATCCAATCTAATGTACCAAATCCAAAGTTCAAAAAATCTTGAATGCCTCAAATACACATTTTTATATACATCAATATCTTTTTACTAAAAATTTTATTTTATCCTAAATTCATATAAAATATTTTTCTATATCTATATATATCTTTTTTTTTGTATCTTTTAGTTCTTCTAATTACCACTCCTAAGTTTAAGTTAGACTAAATATTCTTATTTAACAAAACCTTCTAATATAAAAAATCTATATCTATAAATAAATCCAATCGAATATCCCAAATCCAAAGTTAAAAAATTTTGAATGACTCAAATACACATTTTTATATACGTCAACATCTCTTAACTAAAATTTTATCTTATCATATTGACAATTTGTTAAGGCAATGGCTGATTGATTATCACCATAGATTGTTGTTGGACCATCTTGTTGATGTTTTAGCTCATTAAGCATCCTTCGTAGACAAAATGCTTGAGCAGCGCAACTTGCAGCTGCTATATACTTTGCTTCTATTATTAAAAGTGCTACTACCTGTTGTTTTTTAGAGGACCAAGAAAATGCACCTGAACCAAGATTAAACACATAACTTGAAGTACTTTTTTTTTCTTCTGTATCATCAGCCCAATCACTGTCTATGTAGCCAATAGATTCTATCTTTTTACTAGTTGAATAGAGAATGCCATCATCAAGCATTCCTTTAATATATCTCAATATTCTTTTAGTAGCTTGCTAATGAGACTGTCTTGATGATTCCATAAATCTGTTCACAATACCAACTCCATAAACAATGTCAAGTCTAGTTGTTGTTAAGTACCTCAAGCTTTCAATAAGTCTCCTGAAATTTGTTGCACCAACCAAATCACCACTTCTGCCTTTTATAAGCTTTAACCTTTCTTCCATTGGTGTTAATATTGGTTTGCAAGCTTACATATTAAATTTCTTCAAGATATCTCCTGCATTTTTGTTTTAGAAATGAATATGCCTTTATCTGTTTGATTGACCTCAATACGAAGAAAGTAAGACATTAACCCCATATCTGTCATCCCAAAGTGGGCAATCATATCCTCCTTGAATTTTGACAGAAGTCTTGAATTATTGCCGGTGAAGATCAAATCATCCATATAAAGGCAAACAACAATAATATCTCTATTCTTGTTTGCCTTGATAAACATAGTATGCTCGTATGGACACTTTTGGAAACCATGATCAAGAAAATAGGTGTCAATACGAGTGTTCCATGCCCTTGGCGCTTGCTTATGCGTATATAAAGCCTTTTTCAGTAGATAAACTTTATCTTCTTCACATTTCTTTTCATAACCAAGTGGTTGTTCAAAGTACACTTTTTCTTGGAGTACACCATTTAGAAATGCTGACTTCACATCCATTTGATATATTTTCCAACAATTTTGAGCAATAAGTGAAATAATCATGCGCACAGTATCCAATCTAGCAACAGGAGAAAATACTTCAAAGTAATCAATACCTGACTTTTGTTTGTATCCTTTTGTAACTAGCTTTATTTTAAATCATTCCACTTCTCCATTAGGCTTATACTTTGTTTTCTATACACATTTGACTCCGATTGGCTTCTTCCCGTTTGGTAGAGTAGTTAACTCCCATGTATGATTCTTCTCAACGGCAAAAATTTCTTCGTCCATTGCTTTAATCCATTATTTATCATTAGATGCTTCTTCAGACATTATTGGATCACAATCTGCAAAAAAGCATAATGAAAAACATCTTCATCATCATCGAGATCATTACTAACTTCTTAATTCTTTAAATAGGTAGGTGGACGACGATCTCGTTGTGAAAATCTTAATACAGGAGGAGGTGAAGCTTTTGGAGTGACAGTAGATGATTCTTCATAAACTAGAGGGGAAGACTGCTCACCAGTGTGATTACTTGTTTTTATTTCATTATTTATGAACACCGAAACTGATAGTGATCTCTTTTTTTCTTCGGACCATTTCCATACTCCATCTTTATCAAAAATAACATGACAACTAATGATTACCTTTTGGTTCTTTGGGTTGTACAACTTGTAGCCCTTTGTTTCCATGTTATAACCAATGAAGATGCATTTATCCACTTTGTCATCAAGTTTCTTCCTAAGTTCTCATTGTTGTCAACTTAATTATATATTTGATCTTATTATAATCTATAACTATTTATTAAAACCGAAAAACAACTTCAATTTTTTGGGTAGCTTATCTCCTTGTAAAAAAAAATACAACAACAAACTCGTATACAAATTTATACATGTGATAATTTGTGTTTATCTATTTCATAAAATCGATTTCAGATATTTTTCTATCTCTAGATATGTAACAACCCAGACTTTATAGGGAGTCAAGAGTGTCCTTTCTATGTATCCATTTATAGATACAATAACATATGTAATTAAACTTGCATATATTAATAATGGATAACATTCTCATCCTATGCATTTTTGTAGAGTCTTTAAAAACATTGACAAACTAGCGAGGCATAATAATATCTCAAAATTAAATAATACTTCAAGATTTGGAAAATTAATCAACATAAATGGAGGTCTTCATTTGTTATGTACATTATTTGCATTGTTCTACTGCTCCTACGATTCCTAAACTAGATCTTGGTTCTACTATTCTAAAAATAATGAACTGGAATAAGTTGTACATGCTCAGTAAATATAATTTAAATCCTAATCGACATAACTATATGTGGTACACATAAGACTTTTGTACGATCCACTCCCATCCGACTAATATTTCATATTATTTGAAAACTTCAAATGAAATAACTATATTTTACCAATCTTAAGTTATTAAATTTACTTTTATTTTTATACTTCTCATTTCTCTAATATAATGATTCTCAGTTTCAGTAAAATTTAGTGTCTATTATTTCTAATTATAAGTTACATTCTCATGATTCACTAATTAGTATAACATTTCTAATAGCACAAGATAAATTATGATAGGATTATTTCTCATGGTTTATGATACAATACGATACACTTTTCACAATCATAATTGACAAATGTAATTACCTCACAGACACTTAGACTTTATAATTTAATGGTATTATACTGTTTTAATCTTTATCAAGGAGGCCAATAATGATCTCTATTATCAACATGGACCCAGTCACAATAACAACTGAATAGTATGATACAGAGGATTTCTCCATTCATGGAAGGGTTCACCTATTGTTGATAACGACGACACACACTCACACCCTTCCATGAACCCAGTAGTAGAGTACAACACGATCACTTGTCCACGAGGTAGAGTTTATTGTCACCTTAACTGAGTCTCGGCCACACACACATGCATTTCCCTTGATACAAGATCAAACGAGTTTAAAAGAGATTTGACTCATTATTTTGACACTTTGGCTTTACTTGTTTTTTTCTTTATTATTCACTGACTCAATTTATTATTAGGCAATGACTTTATAAAGTTAATATACTTACTTTTATTTTAGTTTCTCATACCTATTGTCTAAATTTAGATTTGCATAAAATTTATATTGGTTTTCTTATTGAGATTCCTCATGTATAACTTCTTTATTCACTGCAAAATTAAGATAGTGATATATATATAATTTCCCATTTTAATCAATTAATTTTGACAAATTTGTAACATTTTCTTTTTAAATTTTTCTTATCTTACATTGTTATGTCATGTGAGACTTTTTCTCTTCCAGGTATAGCTTAAGTTCCTACATATTTCACTCACCATTTCTACATTCAACTCATTTATTTCCTAATCATTTAGTCAATTAATCATTCATCGACCTTTATTTCTATTTGGGCTAATTGGGTCCATATTATTTACTGGTCCCATTCCCATTTCATTCATGGCCCATTACAACCCCTTGGGGTTAAATTATTTATGGTCATGTTCACTATAAAAATAATCAATGTCAGTGCATTGATGATTCTATTTTTATCAATGGCTTTCAACCTTCACCCTGTCTAAAAAGTTCTCCTTCTAGTGGAGAAGGTGGAGGAAGGCATTAGGGCTTCAAATTTATACATCATATTGATCTCTCTAATGTTATAACAGTTAAATCTTTAAATTAAAAAGGTTATGTCTTTGTTTGGATCCAATTCTGATTTATGCATGGGCATGAACATTTTGTAAAGAAGAATACCGGGACATTGAGATTTTGCATAGATTATAGAGAGCTTAATAAAGTTACAATCAAGAATAAGTTCCCTCTCCCCAAAATCAATGATCTCTTTGATCAGTTACAGGGTGCATGAGTCTTTTCTAAGATTGACCTATGTTTAAGGTATCATTAGATAAAGATAAAAGCTGAAGACATTTTGAAGACAGCATTCTGGACTAGGTACGGACATTATGAATTTTTTGTCATGTTGTTTGGGTTGATTAATGCACTTGCAATCTTTATAGACCTAATGAATAGGATCTTCATATTGTTTTTAGATCAATTTGTCATAGTCTTCACCGATGACATCTTGGTCTAGTTTAAGAACAAGGAGGAATATGCTTCGCATCTGGCACAAGTTTTGCAGGTTCTTAGAGAAAAGAAGTTATATGCAAGGTTGAGTAAGTATGATTTTTGGCTTGATTAGGTTGCCTTTCTGGGACATGTAATATCAAAAGATGGTGTATTGGTGGATCCCTGTAAAATTGAGACTGTGTTAAATTGGAACAACCTACTATAGTTAAGGATATCAAAGGATTTTTGGGATTAGCTGGGTATTACCACAAATTTATGAAGAGATTCTCCAAGATTGTAGCTCCTCTTACTCGATTTATAAAGAAGGATGTCAAATTTGAATGGGATAAAGCATGTGAGAGAAGTTTCACAGAGCTCAAAAAATGGTTGACCACTACACCTGCGTTGGCTCTACCGAATAGAACTAGCGTATATACAATATACAATTATGCTTCTTATAAGGGATTAGGATGTGTACTGATGCATCACGGATGAGTCATAATTTATGGGTCTAAGCAACTGAAGACACATGAATGAAATTACCCCACTCATGACTTGGAGCTCGCTGTCATTATCTACACCCTAAAACTCTGGTGCCATTATTTATATGGTAATCCATTCGAGATCTATGTTGACTATAAAATTTTGAAATATATTTTCACTCAAAAGGATCTCAACATATGCCAGAGGCAATGGATGGAACTCTTAAAAGATTATGACTATAAGATCTTATATCATTCAAGCAAGGGTAATGTACTAGATGATGCACATAGAAGAAAAATATAGGTACACTAGCTTACATGATGGTTTCTGAGTGGAAGCTGTTAGAGGCTGTAGAGCAAATTCAACTTCATGATCAAGCTAAAGGTGTTTATTTGGCCAGTTTAAATGTCCAACCTGCAATACTTCAGCAGATCAAAGATGCCCAGTTGACTGACTCCACATTATCGGCCATTAGGAAGAACACAGAGCGTGGTTTGAAGCAAGAGTTTAGAGTGTCAGATGGCAGGTTACTCAGATTTAATGATACAATGTGTGTTCTCAATAACGATTAACTAAAGAAAGGCATTTTTATTGAGACTCATTGCTCCAAATTCACCATGCATCTGAGTAGTACTAAAATATATCAGAATTTGAGACCTTGATTTTGGTGGAATGGTATAAAAAAAAGGCATTCCTAAGTATGTTTCCAAATGCCTTATAAGCAAGTGAAAACAGAACAACAGTGTCCTGGTGGACCCCTCCAACCTTTATCGATCCCCAAGTGAAAATGGAAATATATCACCGTGAACTTTATGATTGGAGTGCCTAGAGCCCGACCAGACCATGATGCTATCTAGGTGATCGTGGATAGGTTAACTAAGTCCTCCCACTTCGTGGTAGTGAAAATGATAGACTCCTTGGATAAGTTAGTTAGAACTTATATCTGCGAGATTGTAAGATGCATGGGATTCCCGTTTTAGTGGTGTCTGATAGAGATCCTAGATTTATCTCTAGGTTTTGGACAAGTTTTTAGCAAGCCATGGAGACCTAGCTATCGTTCAACATTGTTTTTCATCCTTAGATGGATAGATAATCAAAGAGGACCGCTCACACATTGGAGGATATGCTACGAGCATGTGTTTTAGATTTTGGTGGATCTTGGGTTGATCATTTGCCACTAATAGAATTTGTTTATAACAACAGCTACTAGGAAAGCATTGGTATGACCCCTTATGAAATATTGTATGACTGACATTGTTGATCACCCATATGCTGGGAAGAACTAGGGGAAAGAAAGTTAATTGGCCCAGAGTTAGTACATGAAACTACTGCAAAGATCTCTAAGATCAGAAAGAATATTTAGGTAGCCCAGAGTAGACAGAAAAGCTATGCTGATAACTGAAGAAAGGACCTAGAATTTGAGATAAGTGATTATGTCTTTCTAAAGATCATGCCTCTCAAAGGCATCAGTAGACTCAGGAAGAAGAGAAAGTTAAGCCCTTGATTTATTGGCCCATTCGAGGTTTTAGAGAGAATTAGAGCAACTGTCTACCAACTAACATTACCCCTAGAGCCATCTCGAGTTCACAACATATTCCATATATTGATGCTACAGAAGTACAATCTTGATCCATCTCATGTGATACCTTACAGGCCTCTTTCAATCAAGAAGGATCTATCATATGAAGAAGTTCATGTCAGTATCTTAGACCAAAAGGAGAAGGTGCTTCGGAATAGAATGATTCCCTTAGTTAAAGTCTTGTGGCAGAACCACACTCAAGAGGAAGCCACTTGGGAGCTAGAAACAGAATTTTGAGACAAGTATCCCCATTTATTTAATGTTTTATAATTTAAATTAATTTTATGTAATGATATTTTATATTAATAAAATAAATTTGAATGACCAAATTTTTCTAAGGGGAGATTGTAATAGAACAAAACAATTTCATTTTGGGAAACCCCAAAACGGTGTTGTTTTAAATGTAAAAATGAAAAAAAAGCAGAACCAGAGGCGTACATGCCTCTGGTGGAAGAAAAAAAAAAAAGACCTGTACACCAAAGAAAAAGGGGCATGCAGGATTCTCTCTTTTCTATTATAAAAATAGAAGGAATTGAAGGTAGGGGGAGAGTTGCACGAGAATAAAAAAGATAAAAAGAAGAAGAGTTGGGTGAAGAGAGAACAAGGAAGCTATTTGTAGAGAGAAAGAGAGAAGTGGAGAAAGAGAGAGAAAAAGAGGTCACAACTAATTCAACTTATGGAGGTGGATCGTAGCGAGATCAGGCAAAAGGTAAGGTGGCTTTGCCTATGCGCGTCTGAGCCGAAAGAAAAAGTGACGGCCGGTTGAACTACTCGAGGAAGAAGAATGTGTGTGCGGCAGTTTTGTTGAAGAAGGAACGTTGATCTGCACGTACAATGTTGGCTTGCGGCAATCCAATAGCAAGGATTTGCATGCAGGAGGGAGACTAAGCAGATCCAGTCATGCCTGATTTTATGGCGGTTACTAGTAGCAGTGACAATTTGCAGTTTCTAGCGGCAGCGCGTGTACGATCTGGTGACAGCATATGAAGGCATGCAATGGTGCGATTTCCTAGTAGTTACGCATTGTGAATTTCAAAGTCCTAAAACCTTGAACATAATTTAACTCGATTGAATTCTATGGGTTTAAATTAATCCTATAGAACTAATTTGATCGATAGGTTAAGTAGATAGTTTAAAATTAAATTAATTATTAGCATGAATGTTGGAAGAGTTGAATGTTGAGTGCACAGCTGACCTAAGGTAAAGTTCACTCTTACAACTTAAATTTTGCATTCGGGAACCCTTATGTGAAGTAGATCTGCAAAAAGAACTTAGGTAAATGTGTTTGTACCTTCAAATGTAGATTAATTTCGTTGAAGGGATTAAATAATGGTATCATAAAAAAATATGTATGTTTTATATGAATTAACAAAGGTACAGGATAACGACGGGACGTTCCGCTTTAATTTATAAATTCTTTTAATATTTTGTTAAAATTATTCTTTATATTTCTTATGTTTTATTATGAAATTTTCTTAAGGTTTTTGTGTATTATTTTATTGCTTCATTATATTTTAAATAAAATTAGAAATGAATGTTGAAAGGATATGTGGTTGAGAAGAAAATAAATTTACAATGTAATTAGAGTTATGAGCAAATTTGATAACTAAAGTAAAGTATGAATTATGAGATTTAAATATAGTTAGTGAGTACAGATAGAGGTATTTGAGTAACATACTAGATTTGAATTAGATTAGAGATACCGAAAATAAAGGAGATCAAGTTAGAAAAGACAAGATAACAAGTTAGTAGTGAAACTTAGGAGTAAATTGATCATAAAGTAGCAACCTTAATAAGGAAGTAATAAAAGTGAGAAAGAATCTTAAAAGACTTAAAAATTTGTTTAACTAGTATCAAGGAGGGGAGTGTGTTAGCGTAGCCAGTTTGGTAAGTGAAGTGTGATGAACCCTACCTGTGGATATAGCCTCAGCCAGACGTGGTTGGGAAGTCTCCTACATATCTGTTCCACGTTTAAGTGTATGTAGAAAGTGATAAACGATGCTTAATGCATAATTGCTTTGTGTTTGAGTACATTGGGAAATAAAAAGTGATAAAGTGATGTGATATATCCACGTGGTAGAGGAGATCCTTAGTGCCCTTATTGATGCTGGCAAAAACAGCATCGCGCAATGAAACTATTTGGTAATAAGACAAAAAATGAATAAAAGTGAACCTAGAACTAAGTACAAAGAATATGGTATAGAACATAGTTGAGATGTAATAATCAGTGAAGTGTTTATGCCCTTAAAGTTCAAATGATAAGAATAATTGCAATATAATGTAGTGACATGTTGTGTCAAAATGAGTGAAGAATGGAACATAATATATGAATAATGTAAACAAGAAATTAGTGAGGAATTAGAATGTGTTAAAACCATAGGGATAGGGAGAAGTTAAGTGAAATTATAATTGTTGGTTAGGGGAGAAATTTGAAATAGATTGTAATGAATTCATGAATAAGATGACAAAGTAGATCTAACTTTTAAGTAAAATCTTAACATCACGTATGTTTAAGAAAAGAATAAAAAGTACTTGAAAATATCTCCCGTCGGATGTTTTATGTTTTATACAAACTTAGATGAGGTTATTTTATTATTTGATGGTGCTTACTCACCTACTGAGCTCGCTAGTTCACCCTATTTATTATTCATTTTTTTAGATCAAAACACCCAAGATTATGCTCCTTAGCAGTGAAGAGGAATCCTAGTAAATCTATTTATTTTGTTTATTGCAAGTATTCATTTCAAATGTAAGACCAACCTCACGGATTTTAAATATTTAATCTAGAGAGACAAGGGATGCAATTTCTATTTTAAATTACTGCGTGAGGCTATGTTGTTAGGTTCCTCCATCATTTTATAGTGTGTATGCGGTTAGGAATCCATATGAGGGTTCGGGTCGTTACAAAAGCCCTAATTTCCTTTACCAATGTATCTTTTCACGATCGCAGAACAAATCTATGTGAGAAAAGTAAATAGATGACGGGATAAGGAAAGTGAATAAACCTTTGAGGCCCGATGGTGAAGAAGTAAAAAAAGCAAAATGAGGACGAGCTGATAATGAAGGAAAGCTGAAGGTGAGAGTGCAAGCTATCCTTAAGTATGGCTCTCCATCCTTAGATGGATGGTCAATCAGAATGGACAATCCAAATTCTAGAAGATATGCTACGAGCCTGCATCATTGAGTTTAGAGGTAATTGGGACGATCATTTGCCTCTAATTGAGTTTGCGTATAAAAATAACTATCAGTCCAACATTCAAATGGCACCCTATGAGGCTTTGTATGGAAGAGCCTACAAATCACCTATTTGTTGGGAAGAAGTTGGAGAATGAAAATTGGTTACACTTGAATTAATGGAAGAAACTATAGAGAAGGTGAAATTGATAAGAAAACATCTTCTAACAACTCAAAGTAGGCATAATAGTTATGTCAAAAATCAGAGAAGAGATTTAGAATTCGAAGTAGACAACCATGTATTTTTGAAAATCTCACAAATTAAATGGATCATGAGATTTGGGAGGAAAGAAAAACTCAGTCCTAGATGGAGCTATCGTCTACCATTTAGCATTGCCACTTGAGTCAGCCAACATACACAATATATTTTATATGTCGATACTAAAGAAATATCACCCAGATCCATCGCATGTACTCTGATATAAACCCCTTGCACTTCAAGTTAACCTATCCTATATTGAGCTTCCTGTGCAGAGAGAGGATCACAAAGAAAGTATATTACGATCCAAGATAATCTCTTTAGTAAAGGTATTATGGCAGCATCATTCGACTGAAGAAGCCACATGGGAGCTAGAAGAGGAAATGAAGGCCAAATACCCACATTTGTTTATGACCACTGGTAAGTCTAACTTGGAGGATAAAATTTCTTTTTTTAAGGGGAAGAGGATGTGATAGCTCGAAAAATATCCCCGAGTTAATTTTTTATGTTTGATATGTTTAATTTAGCCTTTATATGTGTTTAAAAATATATAATAAGATTAAGGACATAGTTTAGAGGCAAAAGAAAAAAAGGATGGAAAAGGATGAAGATGCATGGAAAAAGGTGAGAACCTTTTAGATGAAGTGGTATAATAAAAAGTGGTAACTTTTAGATGAAGTGACATAATGGAAAGTGATAACTTTTAAATGAAATGACATGTGAAAAGTGGTAACTCTTAAATGAAGTAACATAACGAAAAGTGACAACTTTTAGATGAAGTGGTATGCGAAAAGTTGTAACCTTTTATATGAAGTGGTATGTGAAAAGATGTTTTAGCTAAAACAGTATGTGAAAAGTGATAATCTTTTAGATGAAGTGACATGATGAAATGTGTCAACTTTTAGATGAAATAATATGACGGAATGGTGGCAACCTTTCTCTTGTGGCTACCCACTCCTATAAATAGGGGATGGGAGAAAGGAGGAAGAGATATTTCAGATGAGAGAAAATAGTGAAAAACATAAAGGTGAGGAAAAGAGTACGAAGTGTGTGATTTTTGAGAGTACTGAGACAGATTTTAAATAAAAACATTGAGAAAACTCTGCTAAATTTGTGAGAGTAAAGGAAGAGAAAGATAAGAGGAGGAAGACTCACACTCAAAAGAAGGTTATAAACTATTAGAAAGATAATTCTTTTCTTAAGTTTTAAAATTTGATTTCTCTTTAATTTTCGAGATAAGTTTTTGAGTATTGTATTGGAATTTTTGAGTCAAGAAAGTGACCAAAAATCATCCCGAAATTCTGCTAGATTTTTTAGAGAAAAATATCATAAATAAAGTCAGAACTCTACCGAAACTAAGATTACGATCGCGAATAACAGAAGGTAAGTGGATATTATGGATTCATTAGCCTACGTAATTTTAAAGTATTTTACGTGTTTTCAGTAAAAATTGAAAGTGTTCAATTTGTCTTTCGTATTTGCTAAGTAAGTATTTGTTAAAGTTTTACTTTGACATAAGTATTATTTTTCATTTTGCTTTCAAAATATGATTTTGATATATGTGCATCACTCATTATGGAAAAGAGTTGTTCCATAAACACCTGCATTATGGTAGACTTCAATATGGCCATACATAACTGTTCCGTGTTTGGGTGCATTGGCGAATTGATAAATGTCTACCCATACATAACTATTATGTGTTCAGGTGTATGGAAAAACAATCTGATTTCCGTGCCCTAATCGTTTTATATTTAGAGTGTAACAGTGTTTTAGGGAACTCATGTATACCATTTCGTGTTTGGGTATATAGGGAATCAGTGATAAGTATGTGTGCCTACGCATAACGTATGGTAACTGATTAATCATCCATAATTATTATGAAGTATTCAACGAAGCAATTGTTAATCTGTTTTCTATTTTGTGCATTTGTCTTTTGATTTGTATATCTATTTTAGAAATATTATATGATATATGTTTTATTGTGTGTAAAGAAACTATATATTGTATGTACTATACTGTGATTTTACAATATTGTTTATTGAGATATTTTATCTCACCTTTCTTTGACACTCCAGATATCAAAGATACCATTGCAGAGTAAGCAATGATACGGAGAAAAGTTTTGAAACTAGGCTCTAAGATTAAGATTACTGTCTCATGCTTTTGTTTATTAATGTAAGTAAGATCGTATATATGTTTATGTTTTATATTTAAGCGATGTAACACTTCTGTGACTCTATTATGATTAATAAAGTTAAGTTATTTTACTTAACTCGAGTCTATGTGATTTAACTAAATATGCTCCAATCATTATCTTATAAGATGGAGTATGGTTCGTGATAAAGAAAACAAGCAACCCTCTCTTATTTGAAACTTTATTGATGATTAACATAAAATAAAGATGAAATTGTTTGTTTTTAATTCATTAATGTAAATATATTTTGGTAGTGAAACGAATATTAGATGGTGAGTTTAGTCGGAAAATTTCTTTCAATATAATTTAATGTTACAATGCATTTTATTTGTGTTGGATAGAATAAAAGAGTATCTTTAATTTTTTCTTCTATTTTAGTTATTCTTTTATTATATATTTATCTTTTTTTAATATGTTATCTTAATTATCTGCAATTAAAAGTTTGTTTGAGATTTTTTTAATTATTTTCTCTTTAGTTAAATCATTGATTTTGTTCTAATAATTCTTTTTCTAAAAAAAATTCAAAATAAAAACTTCCATTTTATCATACGTCGACTGTAACTAAAAATTTTATCTTATCTTAAAAAATATATATTTCAAAATTTAGGAGATATTTTTCTATATTTAAGGATGCCTTATTTTATTCATATCCTTCATTTTATCTTCTAATTACCACTCATAGGAAAAAAAATGCAATCCAATCTAAAATCTCATACCCAAAATTAAATTTATGTTTTAATTTTATATAACATCTTCTAAGTATAAAATTCTAGATCAAAATCCAGGAGATATTTTTTTGTATCCAAATATATCTTATTTTATCATTTCTTTTATTTCTTCTTCTAATTACCACTCATAAGAAAAAAAAAATGCAATCTAATCTAAAATCCTATATCCAAAATTAAATTTATGTTTCAATTAGATTAAACATTCTTATATAGCACATTTTAAGTATAAAATTCTAGGTCAAAATTCACAAGATATTTTTCTATATTTTCTTATTTTATTCATATCCTTTATTTCTTCATCTAATTACCACTTATAGGAAAAAAAACATGCAATCCAATCTAAAATCTCATATCCAAAATTAAATTTATGTTTTAATTTTATATAATACCTTCTAAGTATAAAATTCTAGCTCAAACTCTAGGAGATATTTTTCTATGTCTAAGTGTACCTTATTTTATTCATATTCTTTATTTCTTCTTCTATCATAGAAAAAAGATGCAATCCAATCTAAAATTCATATCCAAAATTAAATTTATGTTTCAATTATATTAAACATTCTTATATAGCACATTTTAAGTATAAAATTCTAGGTCAAAATTCATGAGATATTTTTCAATATTTAAGTATATCTTATTGTATTCATATCCTTTATTTCTTCTTCTAATTACCACTTATAGGAAAAAAAACATGCAATCCAATCTAAAATCTCATATCCAAAATTAAATTTATGTTTTAATTTTATATAATACCTTCTAAGTATAAAATTCTAGCTCAAACTCTAGGAGATATTTTTCTATGTCAAGTGTACCTTATTTTATTCATATTCTTTATTTCTTCTTCTAATTACCAATCATAGAAAAAAAATGCAATCCAATCTAAAATTCATATCCAAAATTAATTTTAATGTTTTAACTTTATATAACACTTCTAAGTATAAAATTCTAGGTCAAAATCCAAGAGATATTTTTTTATATCTAAGTATACCTTATTATATTCATATCCTTTATTTCTTTTTCTAATTACCACTCATAGGGGAAAAAATGAATCCAATCTAAAATCTTTTATCCAAAATTAAATTTATGTTTCAATTAGATTAAATATTCTTATGTAACATCTTCTAAATATAAAATTCTAGGTCTATAAATAAATCCATTTTGAGCTTAATTCAAACATAACAACAATATAGATCTAATAGTTTTGATTAGTTTTCAAAATAATTAGATATGGGCAAGACTTCTTTAAAGGCGACGTCTTGGTGGCTTTACTAATCATTTCTTCATATGGGTATCAATCTTTAAATTAAGTAAAATGAAGATTGGTTATTTGTTTTCTCAATAATTCATGCTTAGGTTTCAATTTTAGACGTATGAAAGCAAAAATGGGTTAAGTTTATAAGATTATATATTACTTCATTGACTTGCAAATATCACTGACTTTTTGTGTGCGGTTGTTATATTAAGGATTGAGGGAATATGTTCGAGCGATAAGGATTGTAGAGATCTTAGGTGCCAGCATGGTATCTTTTAATGTGTTGATCATAAATGTCAATGCAGTAACGGTGGATCTTCTACTAATGGATATGAACCTTAAGCATGTATCAAAGGTGCACTTTTCAATGGAGTAGGGTGTAACACCCAAGAAATTTCCTTTTTAATTTCATTATTATTAATTTAATTTAATTTAATTTATTCAAATAGAAAAAATAATAATAATAATAATAAAAAGGAGTAAAAATTATTTAGGGATTTAATTAAAAATAATTTTGGGAAAAAGGGGTGAAAAATTGGGTTATGGGGGTATTTTTAAAAGAAAAATAAAAAACCAGGGGTCAAAACGTAATTTAGAAAAATTACACCACGTCAGCAGCCCCGACAAATCAGGACGCGCCGCGTGGCAGAGACGCTAATGCGGGAGGCCACGCGAAAGGTAGCCACGTGGGAAATCTGCGTGTGCGCGATCGAACCGCTGAGATCCGTTCCCATGCGCACGGACAGCCCTGATTAAAAATGCGCATGGACGGCCCAAATTGCATCGTGCACGGATGGTCCAGATTGAATTGCGCATGGACTGTCCAGATTGAATCACGCTCGGACGATCCAGATTTATTTCCTATTTAATCACGATTGGACGGTCTAGATTAAATGCGATGGACGGCTCAAATCAAAAGAAGATGGTTATAAATAATCTCATCCGCACCCAAACCCAAACCCTAGCCGCCAGAGCCCCTCGCCGGAGAAGATAGCCCAGCCGTCGGAGAGCCAACCGCCACCCACCGCCGCCGCACCGGAGTAATTTGCGGCCGCCAAATAAGGTAAAAATTCTACCCTTTGCTCGAAATTTGATTCTAAACCCACCTATGGCCAAATCGGAGCGAAAGCACCGGCCAATTGGCCGAAAAACGTCGTCGAAGCCCAGCGGCGCCGTCGCAGGGTGTTTCGATTTTTGCCTCTGATGAGCCCCTTCCCGATTCCTGTTCGACGTCATTTTTCCACCTTTGTGATTACCGATTCCTCCACTACAGGTTAACCGGAGCAAAACACCAAACTGCGACGTGAGCCGGAGGAGCTGCCGCACTGGAGAGCCCCACTGCTAGTAAGTTTTAATTTTTTTGTATTTTTTCGACACACCGAGGGCCCTAAGGTTGTTTTCACATAGGAACTGATATAGGTTTGGCTAAATTCGGCCCAAAACGGCCAAAAATAGCCAATCCGAGGCGGATCGCCGCTGCGAGTGGCGGCGCCGTCACCGAAGCACAGTGGAGCCGCTATGCCAGAATTCTGAAATTGGCCGAATAGGCCCTGGTATGATTTTTGGGTTATTTGGGATATGTGTAGGTACCGTAAGCACGTTTTAGTTCTCGAAGAAAAATTCAGGGAACCCAGGGACCGCCAATAGGCGCAGTGAAAATCTAAGGTTCGGTGTCAAATCTGGTAAGGACCCCTCGCCCTATTTCCTACCATGGAATTGAAGTATGAATAAATGATAATACTGTATTCTGTACAAATTAAATAGATATGCATATTAATTATGGTTGCTAATGGAGCCTGAACCGGACATATTTCTCTGTCAATTCCTTTTTGATTTATTTTACGATTTAAATGCATTATGGTATCTGGTTTATTTATCCTATGGTTTTGAATGCATGAATCACTACTTACTTCACTACTATTTGATTTTGGGAATCTAAGATATACTTGCTTTATAGGATGCACATTACTTGTTTAAGTATTCATGTTTCAATTGGTAACGAAGATTAAGGAAAAATAGGAAAGGGGTGTGATTTGATAAATGGATAAGATGACAACGTCACTAGATATCCTGGGAGATGGTGGACGGACCGGGTTCATAGGGAACCCTACCGTGAACGTTTTCTCATACATGACGGGGTATGGAGACTTTAATATTTTGGCGCCCATACCGAATGGGGTATGGGGACGGCCCACTTCACCCTCATACTAGACAGGGTATTGAGATTTATTGTTTTGGTGCTCATACCGGACGAGGTATAGGGACGGCCCTGGAATTAAGTTTGTTAAGGGGAATGGTTCACGTGTAGCGGGGACCCCTATGGATCCCCATGGATACTAGTAGGCTGATAAGAAGGGGCAATTGTTGTTTGATGATTTGAATATAAAAGTATGAAATGTGCTATGTTATAGATTATATATGAATTCATGATATTTATAATATTATTGTTTCCATAGGTTGTTTTTATAAATCTCACTGCAGTAAGTGACGGTAAATGGTTTGATTATTGATAAATGAATTTGTTTAAATCTATTGCTCCATTGGTTGTTTTAATTTTCTACCAACCTTTGCTTCTGTGACGGTGAATAGTGTGATGTCCTTACTGGACTAGTGTAGCTCATTCCTTATTTAACCATTTCAGATCAGGAGGACCTGGTTCTTGAGCCCGATCCACAAGAAGACGGCGAGTAGATGCTAGATGTCTTATAGTTTTCTTTATACTTCTTTCATTTCTAGTATTTCCCTTAGAAGACTTATTCTTTGATATTGTTTAGTACTTTTAAGTTATTGTGTAAGGGATATTAACCTAAATCCTTTATTTCACTTCCGCACTTAAATTTTTATATGCATTTTTTTTTTGGATTTCCGTGGTCGTTCCAGTTGGTATCAGAGCTGCGTTCCTCGGACTCGTCCCTTACACAATGATACTTAGAGAAATACCAAACCAATGAATCATTACTCAACCCTTCCTTCTAAAATGTAGGTACGGAGAGATGAGAAGAGGAAGACCCCCACTAAACTGAGCAGCCTGGGATGGTTTGCTTTGGGAAGACGTTGACAAGATATTTGAGATGCTAGAGAGACTCATTGCTGCCCAACAGGGCCGAGAGGAGAGAAGGGAGCTACTTGACCCTTCCCCACTGCCACTGGTTGAGCCACCACTGCAGCGAGAGGATCCCGAGCCACCCCGGTACGAGCCTGCTCTTCCACAGTACCACTCGGTGCTGCCACCGTAGTATAATCTAGTGCCCCAGCCACAATACTGCCCGGCACTGCTACAGTATAATCCAGTGCCCGCACCATATCAGCAAGTACCACCACAGGGCCCCTCAGTCTATCCTCAGCCTGGCCCAGTCCCTCTTCCCCGGGACTCAGCTCCTTCCATGATTGACCCAGGCTTTGCAGAGAGGTACAGGAGATTGAACCCATTGACTTTTGAAGGGGAATCCTCTTTTGAAGATGCCCAGTACTGGTTGGCGGAGATAGAGACGGAGAAGGCCTTCAAGACCCTAGGAGTAACTCCCGAGTAGAGGGTCACCCTTGCTACCTACATGTTAGTGGGAGAAGTAGACTGCTGGTGGGAACTCAAGCAGACCACCCTGCCTGTTCCAGTTACTTGGGAACAGTTCTTAACAGCCTTTCATGCAGAGTACCTCCTAGAGCACATCTGACATCTGAAGGAGATAGAGTTTATCCAGTTGGTCCAGGGGAACATGACGGTGTTAGAATATGCTCGTAAGTTCTTGGAGTTCGGCTGATACTCCCCTAAGACATTGATGGATGAGGGCAGGAAGGCTAGGAGGTTCTAGTGGGGCCTCTGCCTAGAGATCAAGCAGCATTTGTTTGTACTGGAACTCAGGACATATTCTGTAGTTCTGGCAAAGGCACAGTTAGTGGAGAGGAGCCTCCACACCCTCCCTCAGTCAGCAGGGAACCACAAACCCTCAACTCCACCCTGCAGACTAGCACCTACTACGCCTGTCCAACAGAACAAGAGGCCCAGACCGATGATCCAGGCTCCCCCTTAGGCTCCAGTGGCAGGACGTGGTAAGATCTGTCAGCATTGCGGCAGGGATCACGGGGACCGACCATGCTACCACCTCAACAACACCTGTCGCATATGTGGTAGTGCCCAACACTATGCGAGAGAGTGCCAAGGAACCAGAATCAGGGAAGACCTCCTATCCAGGGCAGGGCTTATAACCTCACCTAGCAGGATACCGAAGCCGATCCGGACGTGGTACAGGGTATGTACACTATCTGTAACCATCTTGCTCATGTTTTATTTGAAACTGGTGCATCACATTCATTTGTTTCACCTGTTTTTGCATCCAAATTTAATGTATTACCCGATAAATTTGATTCAATGCTATTTGTGTCTACTGTTGGGAGTGTAACACTATTAGGAGAAGTTGTCTACAAGGCTTGTGCCGTGGAGATAGCAAATAGGAAACTGAGTGTAGACCTAATAGAATTAGACACGGGGGATTTTGATGTAATTTTAGGGATGAATTGGCTAGCGGCGTATCACGCCACCGTAGATTGCTTTAGCAAGAAGGTTGTATTTAATCCTCCTAATGAGGAGCCATTTATAAATTAATAAAATCATTTAGTACTTATTCCTTGATGGCAAATTTTCTTATTTGTCGAGTATTTTAACCTTGCTATTTTCTCTAACTAGGCAAACCAAAGAAAGAGAATTGTATTCAAGAGATTCTGGTAGTCTGAGACATTTCAAATGTGTTTCTAGATGAACTATCTAGACTGCCACTGGACAGGGAAGTCGAGTTCAAATATAGATCTATAGGCAGGCACCCAGCCTATTTTGGTTGCTCCTTACTGCATGAGCCACGTTGAGATGGAGGAGCTGAGGAAACAGATCACTGAATTGCAAGACAGTGATTTTATCAGACATAGTGTGTCCCCTTGGGGTGCTGGAGTCACTTTTGCTAGGAAGAGAGATGGAACGTTAAGACTATGTATGGATTACAGAGGATTGAACAGGGTCACAATCAAGAACAAGTATCCCCTTCCCAAGATTGATGATCTCTTCGATCAGTTGTAGGGTGCGCAGGTCTTCTCCAAAATAGACCTACGATTAGGCTACTATAAGGTGAAAATAAGGACAGAAGACATCCCCAAGAGGGCTTTTCGAACCAGGTATGGACACTGTGAGTTCCTTGTAATCTCTTCGATCAGTTGTAGGGTGCGCAGGTCTTCTCCAAAATAGACCTACGATTAGGCTACTATAAGGTGAAAATAAGGACAGAAGACATCCCCAAGATGGCTTTTCGAACCAGGTATGGACACTGTGAGTTCCTTGTCATGCCATTTGGGCTAACCAATGCTCCAGCCATCTTCATGGATCTGATGAATAGGGTCTTCAGAAAATTCTTAGATCAATTTGTTATCGTGTTCATCAATGACATCCTGGTCTACTCAAAAAGCATAGATGAACATGCTCACTATCTAGCCCAGGTTTTACAGGTTCTTAGAAGGAAGAAACTATATGCAAAGTTGAGTAAATGTAGATTTTGGCTTGAACAGACCACCTTCCTGGGGCACATCATATCAAAGGATAGAGTATCTGTGAATCCTGAAAAGGTTGAAGTGGTGCTCGGCTTGGAGAGATTGATGTCAGTTAAAGAAATTTGTAACTTTCTAGGAATGGCGGGCTATTATCGCAGGTTTGTTGAAGGATTGTCTAGTCTAGCGGCTCCCCTAACCCAACTCACAAAGAAGAATGCCAAGTTTGAGTGGAATGAGGACTGTGAAATAAGTTTTTCAGAACTAAAGAAGTGGCTGACTACTGCACTAGTGCTGGCCTTACCAAGTGGATAAGGGGGATATACAGTTTACAGTGATGCCTCTTATTTAGGCCTGGGTTGTATTCTAATGCAGCATGGGAAGGTCATAATCTATGGGTCCAGACAGTTAAAGAGTCATGAAAAAAATTACCCCACCCATGACTTAGAGCTTGCCGCAATCATATACGCCTTGAAGACTTGGTGCCATTATTTATATGGAGAGACCTTTCAGATCTATACCGATCACAAGAGTTTGAAACACATATTCACTCAGAAGGATCTCAACATGTGTCAGAGAAGGTGGATAGAACTTCTTAAGGACTATGATTGTGATATCTTGTACCATTCAGGTAAGGGCAACGTGGTAGCCAATGCACTCAGCAAAAAAAGTGCAGGTATCTTAGCCCATTTGATGGTCTCAGAATGCTGGCAAATTGGGGCTACACAACAGGTTCGACTTCAGGACTTAAGAAGAGTCACATGTTTAGGCCATTTGATCGTCCAGCCTGAGTTAATCTAGAGAATAAGGGAAACTCAGTCAGCTGATCCTGCCCTAGTAGCCCTCAAGAATAATGCAGAATAGGGAGTTAGCTCAGAATTCTGAGTCTCTGCCGATGTTTTATTCTGATTTCAAGACAGAGTGTGTTCCAAGTGACAGTGAGTTAAAGAGAGACATCATGACAGAGGTCCATAGCTCAATGTTTGCCATGCATCCCCAAAGCACCAAAATGTACCAAAGCATGCGACCCCAGGACATAGTTGACTTTGTGTCTAAATGCTTGGTATGTCAACAGGTCAAGGCAGAGCATCAGTGCCCAGGCGGGTTACTTCAGCCTTCACCGATCCCAGAGTGGAAGTGGGAATATATCACCATGGACTTCATGACAGGGTTACCTAAGGCACGCTCAGGACATGACTCCATCTGGGTAATTGTTGACCGGCTTACCAAGTCTTCCCACTTCTTAACTATCAGGATGGCCGATCCCTTGGACAAGTTGGCAAGAATGTATATCAAGGAAATAGTCAGATTGCATGGAGTCCCAGTGACAGTGGTGTCCGACAGGGACCCTAGGTTCACTTCTCGGTTTGGAGTAGCTTTCAATAAGTGATGGGAATGAAGCTGTCCCTCAGTACTGCCTTCCACCCTCAGACTAATGGGCAATCAGAAAGGACAATCTGTACACTTGAGGATATGCTTCGAGCTTGTGTCCTTGACTCTGGGGGCCATTGGGAAGACCATCTGCCCCTGATAGAATTTGCCTATGACAACAGCTACCAAGCGAGCATTAGCATGGCTCTGTCTGAGGCGTTATATGGGCGCCCATGTAGATCGCCGATTTGTTGGGAAGAAGTGGGCGATAGAAAATTGTTCAGTCTGAAGCTAGTAGAGGAAACCACATCCAAGATAGTTAAGATCACAAGGAACATTCAGACGGCTCAGAGCAAGCAGAAGAGTTATACGGACACCCAGAGGAGAGATTTAGCGTTTGAGAAAGGTGACCGGGTGTTCCTTAAGGTCACTCCCTTCAAGAGAATTAGTAGGTTCGACAGGAGAGAAGAACTGAACCCCCGATTTATTGGACCATTTAAAGTCTTAGACAGGATCGATACCGCTGCCTACAGATTAACACTACCTCCAGAGCTTTCCAAGATCCACAATGTGTTTCATGTGTCCATGCTATGCAAGTACAATCTAGACCCCTCTCATGTCTTGGCCCACGAACCCCTCCAACTCCAGGAGGACTTATCCTACGAGAAATACCAGTCGGCATTACGAATCGAAAGAGTAGATTACTCCACAACTGAGAAATATCCTTTGTAAAGGTCATATGGTAGAACCACACACCAAGGGAGGCTACATGGGAGCTAGAATCAGAATTTAGAGCCCAGTACCCCCAGTTGTTCGATCGAGAGTAAGAGGCAAATTTGAGGGACCAAATTTCTTTAAGGGGGGAGAGTTGTAACACCCAAGAAATTTCTTTTTTAATTTCATTATTATTATTATTATTTTATTTTAATTTAATTTAATTTTTTCAAATAGAAATAATAATAATAATAATAATAAGGGGTAAAATTTATTTAGGGATTTAATTGAAAACAATTTTGGAAAAAAAAGGGTGAAAATTTGGGTTTTGGGGGTATTTTTGAAAGAAAAATCGAAAACTGGGGGTCAAAACGTAATTTAGAAAAATTGCACCATGTCAGCTGCCCGGTCAGCAGTCCCGACCAACCAAGATGCGCCGCGTGGCAGAGACATTGATGCGGGAGGCCACGCGGAAGGTAGCCACGTGGGCGATCCGCGTGCGGGCAATCAAACGGCTGAGATCTGTTCCCGCGCGCACGGACGGCCCAGATCAAAAACGCGCACAGACATCCCCAGATTGCATCGCGCACAGACAGTCCAGATTGAATCGTGTACAGACGGCGCAGATTGAATCGCACACAGACGGTCCATAATTTAATTAGTTTAAAGATTTAACTATATATAACATTAGAGATTAATATGATGTATAAATTTGAAGCCCTAATGCCTTTCTCCACCTTCTCCATTGGAAGGAGAACCTTTTGAACAAGGTGAAGGTTTAAAGTCATTGTTTAAAGTAGCATCATCAATGCATTGGCATTGATTATTTTTACAATGAACATGACCATAGGAGCACTTAACATGGCTGCAATCCTTGTCGCTTGAACAAGCTCCGTCAATTCTTAATATGATACCTCTGTATAAAGAGTTAATGGAATTTTTGAATCAATAAAATAATACATTAATATTATAATCATAACCCAATAACGTGTTTAAACATACATAAATAAGAACTAAACATGAATTACTAAAAAATAATAATCATTTTCTATACTCAATTTAATAAGACTCATATGAGTTGATGATTGTAAAGGACCAGAACTTAAAAGGAAATAGGTCATTAATTAAATGCGGAAGCGAAATAATAGAGTTTAGGGTTCCTTACATAATAATTTAGAATGCCCAATAGGGCTACGGAAATGTCCCTTCTAAAAGAAACAAATGAAAATCAAATAAATGAACAAAAGGCAATATACTGAGCATTCTATGACGACCTTCACTAGCTTTTGAAGGGAGTTCGGGTGGTGAATTATTCACAACCCTCTTGTTGATTGGGATCTGG
Organism: Carica papaya; assembly: GCF_054855325.1. Lineage (NCBI taxonomy): Eukaryota > Viridiplantae > Streptophyta > Magnoliopsida > Brassicales > Caricaceae > Carica > Carica papaya. Next base: position 27,815,230 of record NC_142317.1, read on the forward strand.
GTCTAGGTCCTCTTAATCTGAAATAGTTAATGAAAGGGTGAGCTACACTAGCCCAGTAAGAATATCACACTAGTCACCGATACAGAAACTGAAAGTTGGTAAAAATCATAAAAACAATCAATGGAGCTCTTGATTTAAGTAAATTTATTTATCATAAGGAAAAAACTATTTATTGCATATACTTACTATTGTGAGATTTCTAAAATTGACATATAGAGATATAATAATTCAAATAACATTCTAATCTCATTTTCGAGTGAGCAATAACAACCACTTTCCCCTTTTATTTGCTTATTGGTATCCTTGGGGGCCCATAAGGATGTCCAACTACACGGGAACCAATATTCAACATTGTCAATTAACTGGTCGTCTCCATACCCTATCTGGTATGAGCGCCAAAAAATACCATCCCTCAATACTCCGTCCGGTATGAGTGCCAAAAATACCATCCCTCAATACCCCATCCGATATAAGGGTGAATCAGGCCGTCCCCATACCCCGTCTGGTATGAGCACCAAAAATACTATTCGTTGATACCCCGTCCGGTATGAGACAATGTTCACGATAGGGTTCTCTATGTACCCGGTCCATCCTATAATCTCCCAGGATATCCAATACGGTTACCATTCATTAATTCATGTGACTAATCAATTTTTTATTTGCATATTAATTTCTAATTTCACAAATCAACCATAAATCACGCAAGACAAGCAATATATATATCAAGGAAGCACAACTGAATCATTCAATCATTCCAGTATATTATCATGTATTTAAAGCTATAAATTCAATAATCAATTACACAAGACAACAAATAAATGATTAACCAGTCCGACTCCATTAGTAACCTGTAATTATTCTTAAAATTTTTTAAATTACACAAAATATCATATTATCGATTATTAAGCTTCAATTTCGTAACAGAGAATAAGGTAAGGGATTCTTACCCGAATCAATGTCCGAAACACCAAACTTTCTACTGCACCTACTGGCGATTCCCAAGTTTCTTGAATTTTTATTCAAAGATTAAAATATGTTTCACGTACCTAAAAATACCCGAACAAATCCAAAATCGATAGTAAAAACCTTTTTCGGCCAATTTAAAAATTTTGGCACGACAGCACCACCGCTCGCGACAGCAGTTTGCCTTGGCCTGGCTGTTTCCAACCAGCTTTATCCAGTTTCAGTCGATTTTATACCCATCCATATGAGAAAGTACATTAGGGGGCCTCGGTTGGCCAAAAAAAGTAAAAAAATAAAAATCTACTAGTGGTGAGATTTTTCATTGCGGTGGCTCAACCAACTCACCATCACGGCTGAGTGTTTTTCTTTAGTCAACCTGTATAAAATAGAACGATGAATACAATGGTGAAAAAATTACGCAAAATGGGAAACGGAAAGGGGCTAATTAGAGGAGGTTTCAGGTTTTGCCTGCGGTGGCGCCACCGGGCTTTGCCCTCAATTTTTGGCTCACCTACCATTCCTTTTGCTCCAATTTGGCCATGGGGGTGCTCAGAATCAAATTTCGAGTAGATAGGAGAATTTTTACCCTTTTTGGTGGTTAGCTCCCTTCTCCGGTGACTGGTTCTTCTTCTTCGGTGGGAGGCTGGTGGCTAGGGTTTGGGTTTGGTCTGATGCGAGATATTTATACTTGTCTCATGTTAATATAGACCATTTATCATGTTTGATCTTGATCGTCTGATCGTGTTTAAAAATAAATAAATCTAGACCGTTCATCGCGTTTAGATCTCGACCGTATGATTGTGTTTAAAGAGGGAATGAAGCTGAGCCGTTCATCAAATTCAATCGTGATTGTCTGATCGCACATGATGAGGGAGCGGATTCGGACCGTCCACGCGCGTGGGAACGCTTCCGGGCCATTCGATTGTGGGGCACGCGGATCGCTAGTGTTGCCTCCCACATGACATCGGATCAGCGTGCCTTGTCACGAGGCACGCTCTTATTCATCAAGGTTGCAGACTGGATGGTTCTACGTAGCATAATTTTTCTTAATTGCGTTCTGACCTTCAGTTTCTGATTTTTCTTTTAAAAACATTATTCGAACCCAATTTTCACCCAGTTTTTCCAAAATTGTATTCAATTCGTCCTCAACCTATTTTTTCCATAGCTTCACATTAAATAAAATTTTATTAATTTCAAAATTAGATTTTTATACATTTTTTAAATTTTAAAATAAATCTCGAGCCAAACTCTGGACCCGGGTATTATAATGATAATAATAGCAACCAACAATGCTGTATTCAGTGAAGTCTTCCCCATATCTAAATGTTTTAAAACAAATAAACATTATTCAATTTGTAGTATTTTGATGTTTTAGTTGAACTGGATCTGGATATATTTGTAGACTAACATTTTCATAGTTAAATTTTTTTAAATAAGAATATTCATCCTAATTTAAATATAAAATTAATTTTGATATGAATTTTGGATTGGATTGGATTATATTTTTTAATTCTGGATATGAATTTTGGATTGTATTGAATCGGATTGGATTATATTTGTTAATTCCGGGTATTAATTTTTGAATCGATTGGATTATATTTTTAACTTTGGATTGATTATATTTTCCTTAAAAGTGGTAGCTATAAGAAGAGTTAAAGGAAATGAATAAAATGAGATATATCTAGAGATAAAAAAAATCTCAAATGGATTTTATAAAATAGATTTAATTAGTTTAATAAAAAAAATTTTTAACACAAAATATCACATCAATATATTCGTATATGAGTTTGTTCTTTTTTTTGAAAGGAGATAAGTTACCCAAAAAAATTGAAGTTTTTTTTTTTCTCATTTCAATAAAAAGTTATTAATTAAAATACAATCAAATATTTAATTAAGTAGACGACAATGAGAATTTAAATCACTAAAGATTTTTCTTAATTGAAAAAAATTATGACATCATAGAAGAAAAAGATAAATATGGAAATAAAGAAGAAATAAAATAGAGAGAAATAATTAAAACAAATTTTATTTTGTCCAACATAAAATAATATTGTTGAAGATATTAAAATTATTGCAATTTTTTTTTAACGAAAATTCACTAACTTATGAATTTTTGCATGACCACAATTTATGTTTGTGAATTAAGAATAAACAGTTTCATCTTGAGATGAGGACCATATTCAGTATTTAGTTTTAAATAGGGGTGGGGGTAGCTCATTCTTCATGTCCTTCACAAAATTAAATAGGTTGTGGTAAACATGGTCTGCGTATAAAAGGTGAAACTAACAGGCTTAACCTTAACTCTATGGAGTTATTGCAAAGGATCAAGAAAAAAGTAGCGGAAAACCTCACTTCACCAATCCTATCCTTCTCTTCCTTGAGTTTCAGCTAAGAACTAGACTTGTTGAGAAAGATATTTATAAAATTTGCCCTGTCAATCACATGAATAATTTCTGTCCAGTGCTATAATTACTCAAAGATATTATAACACTCTGCCTATCACTGTGCTAAATTGATTAGGAAACTCTATTTATTTGGGTCTTTGGCCACTTTAAACTTAAATTAATTTACACTATTTAACATTTCTTGAGATTTGTGATTTTGATCTATTTTTATTTTTATTTATTTTATTTTTATTTTATTTTATTTTAAAATATTTCATTTTATTTTAAAAATATTTCAAAAGAAAAATTTAGAAAAAAATCATAAAATGGCGAAATGGGAGAAAGCTAGCTCGCGGGAAAACTGTTTGGCTATGCCGGTGTTGAGCACTACGCAAGTGTGCATGTGCGCACAGTTGCTGCAAGACGTGCGCACAGTGCACACGGCGTGGGGTCAGGACCTGCATGTGCGTTTTGTCGCGCAGGTGGGCCATCCGTTTGTCATAACGCGCATGGACTAGTGCTGTACACTGTGCGCGCGCCGTTCGTGCAGCATGCCTATGTGAACAGGCCTTGTGTGCCTGGGGCTTGCGCGCGGGCTAGCCCCTGTGTGCACAACAGCAAGCCTGTGCACATGCAGCGTGATGGTCAGGCATTGCCACCTCGGGTAGTGCACCGCCATTGCCTTGGGCAGCGCACCACCGTCGCCGTTGGAGGAAATTTTCCTCCTTCGTTTTTCGTGCCAAAAATATTTTTCTCCTCTCTCTTCACCAGATTTTGCCACTTGGCGTGAATTCAACGTTTGTAAAATTCTATAAATTTCCCTTCCCCTTCCCTTCCTCTCCACCCTTCCATTTCTTCCATTTTTTAAGATTTAAATAGAGGGGGAGAGAGAGAGAGAGAGATATTAAAATAGTGAGAGAAGAAGAGGAATAAAGGAAAACAGAGGAGAAGAAGACATTAAAGTTTCGGTAAGGAATTTAGTATTACTTTCGACATCTTAAGGAGTATTTTTAGATAAGTAAATTTAATATGATTGTTATTTTGTCTTTTTTGCATGCCTCTGTGTTCAAATGAGTCGAATTGTTTTTATTTTTAAGCATGCTACGTGAATTACTGACACTTGATGACTTTGCATGTAATATATGTAATATGTAGTCTATAAAAATAAAAATAAAAAAAAAGAAAAAGAAAAAAGTGGAATGAAGCCTATATGGTCCGAAATATATCTATATTGATATGTATACTGCATCAAGTGTCTCGTTAAGCTTTTTATCTCTGAGCAGTATTTGTTCTCCTTGCCCTTCGGGGTATTTATTTTTCCCTCTCCTATATGGTTTAGAAAGACGTAAGAGGACCACTCTCAGTGGATGACAGCATACCCTCTGACAAGAGTGGTATCACACTATCTATAGGCGTCACTTGTTGCTAAGTAATATCGTGGACGACCTGGATCCATTTTTATATGATGTTTGAATCATATTAGCAGATACAATGATTAGTACAAGTTTTTATTTGAAAGAAATTAAGTTGAATTGTTAGTACTTATTTTTGTTACTTAAAATATGCGGGTGACTGAGAATTCTGATTTAGATAATCAAAATATATTAGTTGAATTAATTTTTGTATTTGGATTGAAAAATCATTTTATTTGAAAAGTTTAAATCTAAGGAATTATTAGTTATTAAATTTTTAATGGTGTCTTTTGGTTAAATTTAAGCTTTGTTCTAGGTTTATGGAATTTTTTTATAAATACGCGCATTCTAATTTGTCCAACTCTAAGATAGGGGTGTCAATAATTAGTGGGACTAGAGCATATGTCAGGTCATTAACTTCGTTTGGTATGATCTTGCATCTTGTAGATCTTTGCATTATCATATTTAATTGTGTAATGTGTGGCCTTAATAAGGACATTAAGAATTTGAGTATGAAGATTGTGATACCATATATATCACGTTAGAAAAATATATAATTGTTTCATAGAAAAACTTAAACCATACACTACCAATAACTTGATATTAATTTTTTTTATGGCTAGTGTGTTATAAATCCAAAAGTTTGTTGGGCTACCTTGGATCTGGAGCGCTACAAGGACATTATCGTGAATGGGTCCAAAGTTAAAATAAGTTCCATATAAACTATAAGTTATATGAATTAGATTATGTCAAGAAAAATTCTTGATTGTTACTTCAATTAAGGGTGGATACGAAGGACTTATTATTAATGGTTTCTCACATCATAGTTCACCATGAAATACATGGAAGGGTTTGATGGGATTAATCCTATTTTCATAATAATAAAATTTTCATATTGACATATAAGTGAAAATTGGATTTAAATGAAAATATAATCTTATTAGGACAAAATTTTAGTGGTGTATTTTGGTTAAGTTAAGATTTGTTTTATGTTTATGGAATTTTTCTATAAATATACATATTGTAATTTGTCCAACTCTAAGTTAGGGGTATCAAAAAATTAGTGGGACCAGAGCATGTATCAGGTCAATGACTTTGTTTGGTATGATTTTGCTTCTTGTAGATATTTGAATTATTATATGTGATTGTGTACTGTGTGCCCTTAATAAGAACATTAGGAATTTGAGTATCAAGATTGTGATACCATAAATACCATGTTAGAAAAATATGTAATTCTTTCATATAAAAACTCAAATCATACACTACCAATAACTTGATATTTATTTTTTTAGAGCTAGTGTGTTTTGGGTCTGAAAGTTTGTTGGGCTACCTTGGATCTGCAACACTACAAGGACATTATCATAAATAGGTCTAAAGTTAAAATAAGTTCTCATATAAACTATATGTTATATGAATTACATTATGTCAAGAAAAATTCTTGATTGTTACTTTAATAAAGGGTGGATATGGAGGACTTATTATTAATGCTTTCTCACAGCATAGTTCAACATGTAATACATAGGAGGCTTTGATGAGACTAATCTTATTTTCACAATAATAAAATTTTCATATTGACATATAAGTCAAAATTGAATTTAAATAAAAATATAATCTTATTAGAATAACTTTTTATTTGCATAAGATACCATAGAGGTCAGTGTGACTAATACATTTAAAACCTTAATTCCCTGCTCCATTGCAAAGTGCACCTTTGATACATGCTGAAGGTTTATATCCATTAGTAGAAGCTCCACCGTTACTGCATCGGCATATACAATCAACACATTGAAAGATACCATGCTAGCACCTAAGATCTCTACAATCCTTATCGCTTGAACATACTCCCTCAATCCTTAATATAACAACTGCATACAAAAAGTCAGTGATATTTGCAAGTCATTGAAATAATATATAATCTTATAAACTTAACCCATTTTTGCTTTCATACGTCTACAATTGAAACCTAAGCATGAATTATTGAGAAAACAAATAACCAATCTTCATTTTACTTAATTTAAAGATTGATACCCATATGAAGAAATGATTAGCAAAGCCACCAAGACGTCGCCTTCAAAGAAGTCTTGCCCATATCTAATTATTTCGAAAACTAATTAAAACTATTAGATCTATATTGTTGTTATGTTTGAATTAAGCTCAAAATGGATTTATTTATAGACCTAGAATTTTATATTTAGAAGATGTCACATAAGAATATTTAATCTAATTGAAACATAAATTTAATTTTGGATATGAGATTTTAGATTGGATTCCATTTTTTTCCCTGAGTGGTAATTAGAAGAAGAAATAAAGGATATGAATATAATAAGGTATACTTAGATATAAAAAAATATCTCTTGGATTTTGACCTAGAATTTTATACTTCAAAGTGTTATATAAAATTAAAACATTAAATTTAATTTTGGATATGAATATTAGATTGGATTGCATCTTTTTTATATGATTGATAATTAGAAGAAGAAATAAAGAATATGAATAAAATTAGGTACACTTAGACATAGAAAAATATCTCCTAGAGTTTGAGCTAGAATTTTATACTTTGAAGGTATTATATAAAATTAAAATATAAATTTAATTTTGGATATGAGATTTTAGATTGGATTGCATGTTTTTTTTTCCTATAAGTGGTAATTAGATGAAGAAATAAAGGATATGAATAAAATAAGATATACTTAAATATAGAATAATATATCGTGAATTTTGACCTAGAATTTTATACTTAAAATGTGCTATATAAGAATGTTTAATTTAATTGAAACATAAATTTAATTTTGGATATAGGATTTTAGATTAGATTGCCTTTTTTTTTTCTTATGAGTGGTAATTAGAAGAAGAAATAAAAGATATGATAAAATAAGATATATTTGGATACAAAAAAATATCTCCTGGATATTGATCTAGAATTTTATACTTAGAAGATGTTATATAAAATTTAAACATAAATTTAATTTTGGGTATGAGATTTTAGATTGGATTGCATTTTTTTTCCTATGAGTGGTAATTAGAAGATAAAATGAAGGATATGAATAAAATAGGAAATCCTTAGATGTAGAAAAATATCTCAACAGCTAATATTCATTTCATTACCAAAATATATTTACATTAATGAATTAAAAACAAACAATTTCATCTTTATTTTATGATAATCATCAATAAAGTTTCTAATAAGAGAGGGTTGCTTGTTTTCTCTATCACGAACCATACTCCATCTTATAAGATAATGATTGGAGCATATTTACTTAAATCACATAGACTCAATTTAAGCAAAATAACTTAACTTTATTAATCATAATAGAGTCGTAGAAGCGCTACATCGCTTAAATGTAAAACATAAACATATATATGATCTTACTTACATTAATAAACAAAAGCATGAGACAGTAGTCTTAATCTTAGAGCCTAGTTTCAAAATTTTTCTCCGTATCACTACTTACTCTGCAGTGGTATCTTTGATATCTGGAGTGTGATAGGAAGGTGAGATAAAATATCTCAATAAATGATATTATAAAATCACAGTATAGTACATACAATATATAGTTTCTTTACACACAGTAAAACATATATCATATAATATTTCTAAAATAGATATACAAATCAGAAGATGAATGCACAGAATAGAAAAAAGATTCACAATCGCTTCATTGAATACTTCATAATAATTATGGATGATTAATTAGTTACTATACATTATGCGTAGGCACACATACTTATCACTGATTCCATATATACCCAAACACGGAATGGTATATATGAGTTCCTTGAAACACTGTTACCCTCCAAATATAAAACAGTTAGGACATAGAAATTAGATTGTTTTTCCATACACCTAAACACAGAATAGTTATGTATAGGTAGACATTTATTACTTCACCAATACACTCAAACACGAAACGGTTATGTATGGCCACATTGAAGTCTACCATAATGCAAGTGTTTTCGGAACAACTCCTTTTCATAATGAGTTATGCACACACATCAAAATTACATTTCGAAAACAAAAAGAATAATAATACTTATGTCAAAGTAAAACTTTAACAAATACTTACTTAGTAAATATGAAAGAAAAATCGAACACTTCTACATTTTTAAACAGAAAACAGGTAAAATACTTTAAAATTACGTAGGCTAATGAATCCATAATATCCACTTACCTTATGTTATTCACAGTCATAATCTTAATTTCAGTAGAGTTCTGATTTTATTTATGATTTTTTCTCTCAAAAATCTAGCAGAATTTCGGGATGATTTTTGGTCATTTTCTTGACTCAAAAATTCCAACACAATACTCAAAAACTTATCTCAAAAATTAAAGAGAAATCAAATTTTAAAACTTAAGAAAAGACTTATCTTTCTAACAGTTTATAACCTTCTTTTGAGTGTGAGCCTTCCTCCTCTTATCTTTCTCTTCCTTTACTCTCACAAATTTAGTAGAGTTTTCTCAATTTTTTTTTTTAAAATCTGTCTCAGTACTCTCAAAAATCACACACTTCATACACTTTTCCTCACCTTTATGTTTCTCACTATTTTCTCTCATCCGAAATATCTCTTCCTCCTTTCTCTCATCTCCTATTTATAGGAGTGGGGAGCCACAAGAGAAAGGTTGCAACCATTCCGTCATATCATTTCATATAAAAGTTGACACATTTCATCATGTCACTTCATCTAAAAGATTATCACTTTTCATATACTGCTTTAGCTAAAACGTCTTTTCACATGCCACTTCATATAAAAGGTTATCACTTTTCGTATACCACTTCATCTAAAAGTTGTCACTTTTCATTATGTTACTTCATTTAGGAGTTACCACTTTTCACATGTCATTTCATCTAAAAGTTGTCACTTTCTGTTATATCACTTCATCTAAAAGTTATCACTTTTTATTATATCACTTCATCTAAAAGGTTCTCACCTTTTTCCATGCATCTTCAAGCTTATTTTAGCTCCTTCATCCTTTTCCATCCTTTTTTTTCCTTTGCCTCTAAACTATGTCCTTAATCTTATTATATATTTTTAAACACATATAAAGGCTAAATTAAACATATCAAACATAAAAAATTAACTCGGGCATATTTTCGAGCTATCACATCCTCTTCTCCTTAAAAAAAGAAATTTGGTCCTCCAAATTAGACTTACTACTGATCATAAATAAATTTGGGTATTTGGCCTTCATTTCCTCTTCTAGCTCCCATGTGGCTTCTTCAGTCGAATGATGCTACCATAATACCTTTACTAAAGAGATTATCTTGGATCGTAATATACTTTCTTTATGATCCTCTCTCTGCACAGGAAGCTCAATGTAGGATAGGTTATCTTGAAGTGCAAGGGGTTTATATCAGAGTACATGCGATGGATCTAGGTGATATTTCTTCAGTATCGACAAATAAAAGATATTGTGTATGTTGGCTGACTCAGGTGGCAATGCTAAATGGTAGACGATAGCTCCATCTAGGACTGAGTTTTTCTTTCCTCCCAAATTTCATGATCCCTTTAACTAGTGAGATTTTCAAAAATACATGGTTGTCTACTTCGAATTCTAAATCTCTTCTCTGATTTTTGACATAAATTTTATGCCTACTTTGAGTTGTTAGAAGATGTTTTCTGATCAATTTCACCTTCTCTGTAGTTCCTTCCACTAATTCAAGTCTAACCAGTTTTCATTCTCCAACTTCTTCCCAACAAAAAGGTGATCTGTAGGGTCTCCCATACAAAGCCTCATAGGGTGCCATTTGAATGTTAGATTGATAGCTATTGTTATACGCAAACCCAATTAAAGGCAAATGATCGTCCTAATTACCTCTCAACTCAATGATGTAGGCTCGTAGCATATCTTCTAGAATTTGGATTATCCGTTCTAATTGACCATCCATCTGAGGATGGAGAGCCGTACTTAAGGATAACTTGGTCCCTATAGCACTATGTAAACTTGTCCAAAATCTTGAAGTAAAATGGAGATCTCGACTGGAGATGATTAATACTAGAATTCTATACAATCTCACAATCTCTTTGATATAGAGTTTGGCAAGCTTATCCAATGGGTCATTTACTCTGATGGCTAAGAAATGAGCAGACTTAGTTAGTCTATCAATGATAACCCAAATGGCATCATGCTAGGATCTTGTTTTAGGTAGAGCCATCACGAAATCTATGGTAATATGTTTCCATTTCCATTATGCTACCGACGTGGGTTGAAGTAGTCCTACATGCCTCTAACATTCAGCCTTCACTTGCTGGCAAGAGAGATATTTGGAAAAAAACTCTGTTATATCCTTATTCATCCCACTCCATCAATATTTTGTCCTCAATTTCTGATAAATCTTAGTGTTGCCAAGGTGCATAGCAAATCTAGGGCATTACACTTCTTCTAATATCTCATTTTCCATATTGTCATTATTTGGCACAAAAGCTCTATTTTTAAACTTCAATATACCATCTTTTGATAGTCTGAATTCTGGCCTAAGTCCCTTACTAACATCTTCCATAATCAACTTCAAGGTAATATCAAACTGTTGAGCTTCTCTAATCTTCTGCACCAAAATAGGTTGTTATTTTATATTGGCTAGGTATCCTCCTGATCTCTTATGTCAGACATTCAGGTTAAACTTCTGGAACTCCTTTACGAATCACCATTTTGAGATTATCATGTAGACAAGAGTGCAAGTACTTTTCCTACTAAGTGCATCTGCAACCATGTTGCCTTTTTTTGGATAGTACAGGATCTTGCAATCATAATCCTTAAGTAAATCCATCCATCTTTTTTGGAGCATATTAGTTCTTTCTGCGAGAATAAATACTTCAAACTCTTATGGCATGTGTGAATCTCAAAACTTTCACCATATAGATAATGGCATCAGATCTTTAAGGCAAAAACTATGACAGCTAGCTCTAAGTCAAGGGTAGGATAATTATGTTCATGATTCTTTAATTGTCTAGAACCATATGTTATCACTTTTTTGTGTTCCATTAACACGTATCTCAATCATCCTTTTGAAGCATCACTGTAGATAGAGAATCCGCCAGTACCGTTAGGAATACTAAATACTAGGGCTATTGTCAACTGCTTCTTCAGTTTCTAAAAACGTTGTTGACACTTATCATTCCACTCGAACTTTGTGACATTTCTAGTGAGCTGAGTTGGTGGAGTAGCAATCTTTGAAAAACTTTCAATAAACTTCTTGAAATATTTAGCTAGACCGAAGAAACTTCGAACATCAATTTTAATTTTAGGCCTTTTTCAATTTACTACCACTTCTACCTTAGTTGGATCTATTGATATCCTGTCCTTTAAAACTATATGTCTGAGGAAGGCAACCTCTTTTAACCAAAATTCACACTTCTTAAAACAAATGCATAAATTAAAAAACAGATTCACAATTGTTTCATTGTATACTTCATCACTATTATGGAGGATCAATCAGTTACCATATATTATGTGTAGACACACATACTTATCATTGATTTTTCATATACCTCGACATGAAGTGACATACATTAGTACCTTAAAATACTACTACCGCCCCGAACACAAAACAGTTAGGGTACTCAGATCAAATTATTTCCCCATACTCCCGAACATAGAACAGTTATGTATGGCTATACACTTATCATAGAACAATTACGTATGGCTTCACAATTATCATTTTGTCAATACACTCGAACACAGAATGATTAAGTATGGCCAAATTGAAGCCTACTATAGTCTAGGTATTTTCAAAATAACTCCTTTCTATAATAAGTGATGCACATATATCAAAATCATATTTCAAAAACAAAAAGTAAAATAATACTTATATCAAAGTAAAACTTTAACAAGTACTTACTTAGAAAATATGAAGACAAATTGAACATTTTCACATTTTTATATTGAATACATGTAAAATACTTCAAAATTACGTAGGCTAATGAATCCAAAATATCCATTTCCCTTAGATCCTTAGCAATTGTAATTTTAATTTCGGCAGAGTTCTAGCTTTATTTATGGCTTTTTCCTCTCAAATATCTAGTAGACTTTCGGGATGATTTTTGATCACTTTTTAGACTAAAAAATATCTAACACAATATTCAAAAACTAATCCTAAAAATTAAAGAGAAACTGAACTTTAAAATTTAAGAAAATACTTACTTTTCTAATAGTTTATAACCTTCTTTTGACAGTGAGCCTTCCTCCTCTTATCTTCCTTTCCTTTGCTCTCACGAATTTAGCAGAGTTTCTCAAAAGTTTTTATCTAAAAGCTCATAATACTCTCAAAAATCACACACTTCGTACTCGTTCTTTCCTCACCTTTATGTTTTTCACTATTTTCTCTCATCCAAAATGTCTCTTCTTCCCTTCTTCCATTTCCTATTTATAGGAGTGGAGAGCCACGAGAGAAAGGTTGCCATTATTTTATCATACCAATTAATCTAAAATTTGATACTTTTCATCATGTCACTTCATTTAAAATGTCACCACTTTTTACATGCTGCTTTATCTAAAAGGTCTTTTCACATGCCACTTCATCTAAAATGTTACCACTTTTCATACACAACTTCATCTAAAAGTTGCCACTTTCCGTTGTGTCACTTCATTTAAAAGTTGTCATTTTTCGTTATCTCACATCATCTAAAAGTTACCACTATTCATTATACCACTTCATCTGAAAGATTCCCAACTTTTTCCATGACTCTTCATGCTTATTCTAGCTCTATCATCTTTATCCATTCTTTTTTTTTGTTTGACTCTAAACTATGCCCTTAACCATATTATATATTACCAAACACATATAAAGGCTAAATTAAATATATCAACTATTAGAGATTAACTCGGGGTATTTTCTCACTCTTCACAAAAATTTAAAAGGATTGTCTCGAATGATGGTTGGTGTATAAAAAGTGAAGATAATGGGCTCACCCCATTCTGTAAAGCTGCAAAAATCGATTGAGCCAAAAGGGTTAAAAAATATTACTTGACTTACATTATAAGTATCGTTTCAAGCTTCCGAATTTATCTTTCTAAATAAAAATATTCTTACACTTATGACATAAAGTATCACTTTATCCTTCCAAAAAATCATAAAAGCCTAATTTTTCTGTTGCTGTAAGTCCACTACCCACTAAAATTTCTAAGGCCCTAACTTTATTTAAAGTTATGGTCATTAACCTTTTAACCCATTTGAAAAACCCAAGCCCAATTTCATTTTGAAAATAAATTTTATTGTAATTAGATCGTTAGCTTTCCTTCATCTTTTGGACGGTCGTAACTTTTGATTCTTAGCCGATGGCACAATTTTTCACTAGTGGTTGCAACTTCCTTCATATTTCGAGGTCGCACTCTCACCTTCAGCTTTCCTTCATTATCAGCTCGTCCTCATTTTGCTTTTTTTCACTTCTTCACCATCGCGCCCCAAAGGTTTATTCACTTTCCTTATCCCGTCATCTATTTACTTTTCTCACATAGATTTGTTCTGCGATCGTGAAAAGATACATAGGTAAAGGAAATTAGGGCTTTTGTAACGACCCGAACCCTCATATGGATTCCTAACCGCATACACACTATAAAATGATGGAAGAACCTAACAACATAGCCTCACACAGTAATTTAAAATAGAAATTGCATCCCTTGTCTCTCTAGATTAAATATTTAAAATCCGTGAGGTTTGTCTTACATTCGAAATAAATACTTATAATAAACAAAATAAATAGATTTACTAGGATTCCTCTTCACTATTGAGGAGCATAATCTTGGGTGTTTTGATCTCAAAAAATGAATAATAAAAAGGGTGAACTAGCGAGCTCAGTAGGTGAGTAAGCACCATCAAATAATAAAATAACCTCATCTAAGTTTGTATAAAACATAAAACATCCGAGGGGAGATATTTTCAAGTACTTTTTATTCTTTTCTTAAACATACGTGATGTCAAGATTTTACTTAAAAGTTAGATCTACTTTGTCATCTTATTCATGAATTCATTACAATCTATTTCAAATTTTTCCCCTAACCAACAATTCTACTTAACTTCTCCCTATCCCTATGGTTTCGACACATTCTAATTCCTCACTAATTTCTTGTTTACATTATTCATATATTATGTTCCATTCTTCACTCATTTTGACACAACATGTCACTACATTATATTGCAATTATTCTTATCATTTGAACTTTAAGGGCATAAACACTTCACTGATTATTACATCTCAACTATGTTCTATACCATATTCTTTGTACTTAGTTCTAGGTTCACTTTTATCCATTTTTTGTCTTATTACCAAATTTTTTCATCGCCCGATGTCGTTTTCGCCCCCATCAATAAGGGCACTAAGAATCTCCTCTACCACGTGGATATATCACATCACTTCATCACTTTCGCTTTCCCAATGTACTTAAGCACAAAACAATTATGCATTAAGCATCATTTATCACTTTCTATATACACTTGAACATGGAATGGATATGTAAGAGACTTCCCAACCACATCTGGCTGAGGCTATATCCACAGGTAGGGTTCATCACACTTCACTTACCAAACTGGCTATGCGCACACACTTCCCTCCTTGATACTAGTTAAATGAATTTTTAAGTCTTTTAAGATTCTTTCTCACTTTTATTACTTCCTTATTAAGGTTGCTATTTTAGGATCAATTTACTCCTAAGGTTCACTACTAACTTGTTATCTTGTCTTTATTAACTTGATCTCCTTTATTTTCGGTATCTTTAATCTAATTCAAATCTAGTATGTTACTCAAATACCTTTATCTATACTCACTAACTATATTTAAATCTCATAATTTATACTTTACTTTAGTTATCAAACTTGCTTATAACTCTAATTACATTGTAAATTTATTTTCTTCTCAACTACTTCTCCTTTCAACATTCATTTATAATTTTATTTAAAATATAATGAGGCAATAAAATAATACACAAAAACCTTAAAAAAATTTCATAATAAAACATAAGAAACATAAAGAATAATTTTAACAAAATATTAAAAGAATTTATAAATTAAAGTGGAAGGTCCCGTCGGTATCCTGTACCTTTGTTAATACATATAAAACATACATATTTTTTTATGATACCATTATTTAATCCCTTCAACGAAATTAATCTACATTTGAAGGTACAAACACACTTACCTAAGTTCCTTTTGCAGATCTACTTCACATAATGGTTCTCGAATGCCAAATTCAAACTGTAAGAGTGAATTTTGCCTTGGGTCAGTTGTGCACTCAACATTCAACTCTTCCAACATTCATGCTAATAATTAATTTAATTTTAAACTATCTACTTGACCTATCGATCAAATTAGTTCTACGAGATTAATTTAAACCATATAGAATTCAATCGAGTCAAATTATGTTTAAGGTTTTAGGATTTTGAAATTCACAATGCGTAACTACTAGGAAATCGCACCATTGCACGCCTTCACATGCTATCACCAGATCGTACACGCGTCGCCGCTAGAAACTACAAAGTGTCGCTACTACCCGACCAGTAACCGCCATAGAATCAGGCGTGACTGGATCTGCTTAGTCTCCCTCCTGCATGCAAATCCTTGCTATTGGATCGCTGCAAGCCAACATTGTGCATGCATATCAACGTTCTTTCTTCAACAAAACTGCCGCACGCACGTTCTTCTTCCTTGAGTAGTTCAACCGGCCGTCACTTTTTCTTTTGGCTCAGATGCGCACAGGAAAAGCCGCCTTATTTTTTGCCTGATCTCGCTACGGTCCACCTCCATAAGTCGAATTAGTTGCGACCTCTTTTTCTCTCTCTTTCTCCCCTTCTCTCTTTCTCTCTACAAATAGCTCCCTTTTTCTCTCTTCACCCAACTCTTCTTCTTTTTATCTTTTTTATTCTCGTGCAACTGTCCCCCTCCCTTCAATTCCTTCTATTTTTATAATAGAAAAGAGAGACTCCTGCATGCCCCTTTTTCTTTGACGCCTCTGGTTCTACTTTTTTTTCATTTTTACATTTAAAACGACACTGTTTTGGGGTTTCCCAAAATGACATTGTTTTGTTCTATTGCAATCTCCCCCTAGAAAAAATTTGGTCATTCAAATTTATTTTATTAATATAAAATATCATTACATAAAATTAATTTAAATTATAAAACATTAAATAAATGGGGATACTTGTCTCAAAATTATGTTTCTAGCTCCCAAGTGGCTTCCTCCTGAGTGTGGTTCTGCCACAAGACTTTAACTAAGGGAATCATTTTATTCCGAAGCACCTTCTCCTTTCGGTCTAAGATAGTGACATGAACTTCTTCATATGATAGATCCTTCTTGATTGAAAAAGGCCTGTAAGGTATTACATGAGATTGATCAAGATTGTACTTCTGTAGCACTAATATATGGAATACATTGTGAACTCGAGAAGGCTCTGGGGGCAATGCTAGTTGGTAGGCAGTTGCTTCAATTCTCTCTAAAACCTCAAATGGGCCAATAAATCAAGGGTTTAACTTTCCCTTCTTCCTGAATTTACTGATGCCTTTAAGAGGCATGATCTTTAGAAAGATATAATCACTTACCTCAAATTCTAGGTCGTTTCTTCAGTTATCAGCATAGCTTTTCTGTCTACTCTGGGCTACTTGAATATTCTTTCTGATCTTAGAGATCTTTGCAGTAGTTTCGTGTACTAACTCTGGGCCAATTAACTTCCTTTCCCCTAGTTCTTCCCAGCATATGGGTGATCAACAATGTCAGTCATACAATATTTCATAAGGGGTCATACCAATGCTTTCCTAGTAGCTGTTGTTATAAAAAAATTCTATTAGTGGCAAATGATCAATCCTAGATCCGCCAAAATCTAAAACACATGCTCGTAGCATATCCTCCAATGTTTGAGTGGTCCTCTCTGATTGTCTATCCGTCTGAGGATGAAAAACAATGTTGAACGATAGCTAGGTATCCATGGCTTGCTAAAAACTTGTCCAAAACCTAGAGATAAATCTAGGGTCTTTATCAGACACCACTAAAACAGGAATCCCATGCATCTTACAATCTCGCAGATATAAGTTTTAACTAACTTATCTAAGGAGTCTATCATTTTCACTACCATGAAGTGGGAGGACTTAGTTAACCTATCCACGATCACCTAGATAGCATCATGGTCTGGTTGGATCCTAGGCAATCCAATCATAAAGTTCACGGTGATATGTTCCCATTTTCACTTGGGGATCCGAAAAGGTTGGAGGGGTCCACCAGGATGCTGTTGTTCTGTTTTCACCTGCTGATAAGGCAATTGGAAACATACTTAAGAATGCTTTTTTTTATACCATTCCACCAAAATCAAGGTCTCAAATTCTGATATATTTTAGTACTACCCAAATGCATGGTGAATTTGGAGCAATGAGTCTCAATAAAAATGCCTTTCTTTAGTTAATTGTTATTGAGAACACACATTGTATCATTAAATCTGAGTAACCCACCATCTGACACTCTAAACTCTTACTTCAAACCACACTCTGTGTCCTTCCTAATGGCCGATAATGTGGAGTCAGTCAACCGGGCATCTTTGATCTACTGAAGTATTGCAGATTGAACATTTAAACTGGCCAAATATACACCTTCAGCCTAATCATGAAGTTGAATTTCCCACTCTGTGTCCTTCCTAACCCACCATCTGACACTCTAAACTCTTACTTCAAACCACACTCTGTGTCCTTCCTAATGGCCGATAATGTGGAGTCAGTCAACCGGGCATCTTTGATCTACTGAAGTATTGCAGATTGAACATTTAAACTGGCCAAATATACACCTTCAGCCTAATCATGAAGTTGAATTTCCTGTACAGCCTCTAACAGCTTCCACTCAGAAACCATTATGTAAGCTAGTGTACCTATATTTTTCTTGCTATGTGCATCATCTAGTACATTACCCTTGCTTGAATGATATAAGATCTTACAGTCATAATCTTTTACGAGTTCCATCCATTGCCTCTGGCATATGTTGAGATCCTTCTGAGTGAAAATATATTTCAAAATTTTATAGTCAACATAGATCTCGAATGGATTACCATATAAATAATGGCACCAGAGTTTTAGGGTGTAGATAATCACAGCGAGCTCTAAGTCATGAGTGGGGTAATTTCATTCATGTGTCTTCAGTTGCTTAGACCCATAAATTATGACACATCCATGATGCATCAGTACACATCCCTATCCCTTATAAGAAGCATAATTGTATATTGTATATCTACCAGTTCTATTCGGTAGAGCCAATGCAGGTGTAGTGGTCAACCATTTTTTGAGCTTTGTGAAACTTCTCTCACATGCTTTATCCCATTCAAATTTGACATCCTTCTTTATCAATCGAGTAAGAGGAGCTACAATCTTGGAAAATCTCTTCATAAATTTGTGGTAATACCCAGCTAATCCCAAAAATCCTCTAATATCCTTGACTGTAGTAGGTTACTCTAATTTAACACGGTCTCAATTTTACGGGGATCCACTAATACACCATCTTTTGATATTACATGTCCCAGAAAGACAACCTAATCGAGCCAAAAACCATACTTACTCAACCTTGCATATAACTTCTTTTCTCTAAGAACCTGCAAAACTTGAGCCAGATACGAAGCATGTTCCTCCTTGTTCTTAGACTAGACCAAGATGTCATCGGTGAAGACTATGAGAAATTGATCTAAAATAATCTGAAGAGCCTATTCATTAGGTCTTTAATATGTAACATTACAATAAATTTTAAGAGCATTTTTATTAAGAGTTACAAGAACCAAATTTTCAAGTTGATTGTTTTTCTCAGGAAAAATATCATTAGCTCTATTTCATGCTCTTCAAACTTGTAACATGATATCTTGTTAAACTTAATCTTGTATGGATAAGGAACAAACATATCAAGCTAGTTCTTCTAGTAAAGATCCCAATGAGTTGTGTGAAGGAAATTGAAGTCATTTAGTTGCAGTAATATTTTTTATTTTATCCATATAGTTAGTTATTTATCGAAAGAAAACCATCCAAGAAAGTACATCTATAATAAAATTAATGGAAAAGGATTTTAGTATGGATAGCACACGTGAAGCCTTATCGAGTAGGAATGAATGCAACATGGTCTTGGGTCCTGTAAGGTTTTGCTAGTACAGATCTTCTCCAAAGCTTCCTCTTTTAAACCTTATGACCTGAGATTTAGACTTTAGAAAATATTAACACCAAACGTCTACATTTTATATTTGTGTCTGAAGATTAAGAAGAATGGAAAGAAACTTTTTTTTTTCCTTTGAATGAATGGAGGTTAAATACATACCCTTGAGTTTAATGTATAATAAATAACTTTAGAGGTTATGTAGGCTTTGAAAAACTAACTTTTCACTATACTTCTTTGTTGCACCAGTCTAGAAGAATAAGTTTAATTGAAGGACAATTGAATTGTAATTGGAGAATACATGACATACGATTGAGTATTTTATATAGGCCAAGGAATATGTAGATTTATTATACTTAAACTTATAAAATCTTTGAACTTAAATAAAGAATCTATGGTTATTTGGAAAGTGGTTTCATTTTTTTAAATCTTTAACTTAAATGAATAATCTATCACTATTTGAGATGTGATTTTATTATATTTAGGTGATATCTAACTTAATATATATGAAATAATTAAAAAAATTAATTTAATTAATTTTATGGTTGCCAATTGTATTAAAATTAATTTTTTAATTTTTAATCCATGCACTAAAGAACTTATTCATCATTTATTTTTTTAGAAGTTAAAAAAAGCAATTTTATTGAGATAATGATAGAAGTTTATCACCATAAATTAGGTAAAAAGTCACGTTACACAAAAAGGTCAATTGTACTTTACGATAATGTTATTAGTTATTTTAATACAATATCTCTACTTTAAACCATGTATTTATATACCAATATATAAAGATTGGTTAGTAATTAATCTTAAAAACATGATCTAATTGTTAATGAAAATTTCAAAATACCCTTTAATATCCTACTCAAAGTATATTGTAATATAAAATCATAAGTCTATAAAGATAACAATGTAAAATACATAGAGAATGTAACCAACTTTTCACGATGCTTCTTCTTTGCATCAATCAAAGGGATTAACTAATTATTAGAGAACAATTACATTGTGAGAAGAGAATAAATGTGTAGGGTTGATTATTTTATGCAAGCTGTGAAAAAAGTAATATTTTATACTATAACTTATAAAATATTTGAACTCAAACAGAATAATAAAGTATTTCAAGTAAAAAAAGAATTGTGACTATTTAAAATGTTATTTCTTAAATAAATAATCCACGGCTATTTGGGACTTGGTATTATTATACATATTAGATATTTTACTTAATTTATATAAAATTCTTATGAATATTGATTTTATTAGTTATATGGTTGCCATTATAGTACAAAATGAGTTACTTCAAATAAAATTTATGTTTGAATTTAATCTTTGTGTAGAAGAGCTTATTAATAATTTACTTTGAAAAGTAGGAAACAATTTTATTGAGATAATATTAAAAATTTTTATAGTTTTATAATATTTTTTTCAATTTTTAGAAGATGAGTTTTATGAGAAATCAAAATTTTGGATGAAGATGGTGAGTGCTATTGGAAGAATGAAGCTCAAAAGGAAAAGTAAAGGAAGGAAAATGAGATAGATGGAAAAAGCTTTGAATATTTTCTACTAACTATTTTTTAATTTTGTAATTTTTATTTTTAGAAGACCAATTTAAAGATAACGGCTAATCAACTCTACCGTCTTCACATTTCTTTACTATACTGTACATAAATATGTATGTAAAGTTAAATTAGTGATTTAAGAATAAAAAATACGAAATAAAAATTAGCTAATTTTTTAAATTTAAAGAAATAAATGTTTCACATTTTTTATGTACATATATGGTATAAACAAGTGTGTAGTAAAGTTGAATTTATTTTTTTTTATTTTTTCATAATATTATTATATAAGAGAACTTCATCAAAACCCTTATAAGATATCAAGATTCTTATTTAGTAGAAATTTGTAATATGCAACTGGATTTTTTTGTCTTTAAATGTATTTTTTATTTTCTAAGAACTAATAGTTTACTAAAAAATTAGATGTTTATTCTAATATTCAAATGTCTTGGCTTCATGATAAATGTGATCATTAATTCTTTTTTTATTAAGTATTAGTGCTTGATTAACATGATAAATTTTTTTATTTCATCCCTAAGTTCTCATTGTTTCTTTCATAGATTGCGTGATTTTTATTAGTTAATTTGATACATTAGCGATTCATTGATGGATTATCTAAGATTGTTACTTATTTGACCTGACTCACTCGAAAGGGTGTACCATTTGTCTAGAATTACGAATGTGGTCAAAGCTTTATGGAATTGAAGCATCATCTTACCTCTACTATGGCGTTGATCCTCCCTAACAATGTTGAAAGATTTTAGGTCTACTATGATGCATCTCATATTGGCTTGGAATGCATTTTGATGCAGCATGGTAGAGTGGTCGCTTATGGATCCTAGTAGTTGAAACCCCATGAGCAGAACTACCTTCTCATATTGGCTTGGGATGCATTTTGATGCAGCATAGTAGAGTGGTCGCTTATGGATCCTAGCAGTTGAAACCCCTTGAGCAGAACTACCTTACTCACTACCTGGAGTTGGTGGCCATCATATTTATCTTGAAGATATGGTGTCATTACTTGTTTGGTCAGATCTTTGAGATTTACATTAACCACAAAAGTTTGAAGTATATCTTCTTGCAGAAGGAGTTGAATATGAGACAGAGATGCTAGATGGATCTCCTGAAGGATTACGACTGTAAGATCATTTACCACCCTAGTAGAGGGAATATAGTTGCTGATGCACTTATCCAAAAGGAGTCCGCAGTGTTGGCCTAAACCATGGCCTCAAGTTCGAAGTTAGTAGATGCGACGCAGTCACTCTACCTCAGCTATTATGGCAAAGTTACCTATCTCGCTCATATCCGAGCCATGCCTGATCTTTTCATGAAGATTTAAGAAACTCAGTCCATGGACCAAGAACTCACTAAGAATCTGTGTAAGTTCTCTTCTAATGGATTTCCTGACTTCAGGATCTTAAATGATGGGTTGTTTAGATTTCAGAACCGAATTTTGGTTCTTGTTGCTGTTAGGATGGATGTTCTCAAGATTGCTCACGACTCTAAACTGTCCATCCATCTCGGGGGTACCAAGATGTACCAGGACCTGAAGCTCCAATACTGGTGGTTGGGAATAAAGAAGGACATTTTCGACTACATCTCTAGATGCCTTACTTGCTAGAGGATTAAGGTAGAACACCAGAGACCCGGTAGTTTGTTATAGGGCCTCCCAATTCTAGAATGTAAATAGGAGATATAACCATGGATTTTATCACCAGACAACTCAAAACTTGTTCTGGCCATAATGCCATTTTGGTCATCGTTGACAAACTAACCAAGACTACCCATTTCTTGCCCATTAGAATTACTAACTCCACTAATAGATTAGCCCACCTTTATGTTGATGAAATTGTTTGACTCCATGGTGTTCCTTCATCCATTGTGTCCGATCGAGATCCTCGATTCACCTCCAACTTTTGGGACAACTTTCAAGAAGCTCTTAGGTTTGGATTGAACTTCAGCACCACTTATCATCTCCAAAATAATGGTCAGTCAAAACGTACAATCTAGACATTGGAAGGCATGTTATGTGCTTGCATCCTTGACTTTGCTGATAACTAGTATGAGTATCTTCCACTTTGCAAATTTGCTTATAAAATAGTTATCATTCTAGCATCAACATGGCTCTGTATGAAGTCCTGTATGGTATACCCTACTGTTCTCCCACTTGTTGGAGCGAAGTTAGAAACCTGCATCATTTAAGACTAGACTTCATCCAAGAGACTATTGAGAAGGTTGCGATTATCCGTAAGAACTTGGCTACTGCCTAGAGCCGCCTGAAGAGTTATGCTAGTAATCGTAGAAAACCCTTAGAATTCATCGTTGGAGACTAGGTTTTCCTTAAAATTTTCTCCTACAAGGGAAAGATGTGGTTCAGGAAAAGAGGGAAGTTGAGCCTTTGTTATGTGGGACCTTTTTGGATTGTAGAGCGCATTGGACCTACAGCATAGTGTCTTACTCTACCCTAAGAGTTTATAGGTCTATATGATGTTTTTCACATCTCTATGCTCAAAAAGTATCGCCTCTCGTATCATTCCTCACAATGAAACACAAGTACAAGCTTATATGAGCTACGAGGAATTCCCCGTAGAGATTCTTGATTGGACCAAAAAAGCCTTACACAACAAGACGATTCTCATGGTGAAGGTGTAGTGGCAGCATCATACTCTTAAAGAGTCAACATGGGAGTTGGAAGACGAGAAAAAGTTCCCAGACTTGTTCAAGACAAATCTGAGGACCAAATTTTTTTAAAGTGGGGAGAATGTAACACCCCGCTCACCACCGTGCCAAATTGTATTTAGAAAACCCTATTTATTTTAGCCTTAAAGCTACATTGGACTCATTTAATTTTATTTTGTGACTTTACATCATATAGTGAGCTGAGTTAGTGGAGTAGCAATCTTTGAATTATTTTCAATAAATTTCTTGTAGTATCCAGCTAAACTAAGGAAACTTCAGACTTCAGTTACCATTATAGGAATTTTCCAGTTTACTTTAACTGGATCTACAGATATTTTGTCCTTTGAAACTATATGTCCGAGGAAGGCAACCTCTTTCAACCAAAACTCACAATTTTTAAACTTGGCATACAACTTCTCTTTCCTAAGTATTCCAAGCACTATTGCTAAATGCTCAACATGTTCTGCTTTGCTTCATGAATAAATCAGTATATCATCAATGAAGACAATGACAAACTTATCCAAGAATGGTTGGAAAACTCTGTTCATCAAATCCATAAATGCTATAAGAGCATTTGTTAGACCAAAAGGCATGACTAAGAATTCATAATGGCCATACCTAGTCCTGAAGGCAGTCTTAGGAACATCCTCTTTCTTAATTTTTAGTTGATGGTATCCAGAACGTAGATCATTCTTTTAAAATGCTTGAGCTCTTTGAAGTTGGTCAAATAGATCATCGATACGAGGCAACGGATACTTATTCTTTGTGGTAACTTGATTTAGTTGCCTATAGTCGATACAGAGTCGTATAGTACCATCCTTCTTTTTCACAAATAGTACTAGAGCTCCCCATGGTGATACACTTGGTCTGATGAAACCCTTATCCAATAATTCCTGCAACTGTTTCTTGAGTTCCTCTAATTTAGCTTTTGCCATTTGATACGGAGCCTTAAAGATAGGGTTTGTACTAGGAAATAAGTCAATGAAAAACTTGATCTCTAGGTCTGCAGGTAAACCTAGAAGATCTTCTAGGAAAACATCAGAAAATTCCTTCACCACTGGTATCTGTTGTAGATTGAACTCTCTACTTTTATTTTTCACTACATAATCCAAATACTCTATACATCCCTTCTCAAGTAATCGTTGAGCTTGAATGCAAGATACGAGACATGGATGTTGGGGCTCTCTAATCCTTTTAAATTTGAAAGCCTTATCATTAGGAACATCAAAGGTCACTATCTTCCCATGACAATCTATATTGGAATGATACACTGTCAACCAATCCATTCCTAGTATGATGTCAAAATCATGCACGTTGAGGAGTATGAGATCTACTAGTAACTCTCTATTGGTAATCTCTACAATACATGCTCGGTAAACTATACTAGTGGTCAACTCCTTAGTAGCTGGGGTAGAGACTACTTATACATATTATAAAGGTAACTGTTCAATATTTAGATACTGAGAAAACTCATGTGATATAAAAGAGTGTGTAGATCCTAGGTCTATTAAAACTTTAGCCAAGGTACTAGAGATAGTGAACACACCTTGGATTACATCCTGAGAGGATTGAGCATCTCACTTTATAATAGCATACACTCTTCCTTGAGTTATTGGTATGGTCTACTCTTTGTTGATAGGACACTCTTTGATCCGATGTTGAGTACTACTACATCTTAAGCATCTATTTATTAATTTGTAGCAGAGTCTACTACCACAGTTCTTTCTATAATGGGGGCAATTCTATTCTAGCCTTTGTATTGTGATTAAGAGATCTATTTTTTGCCTTTTATCAAGTTGTTGTGGCTCATAAACCTTTCTCTTATTATTTGGTCTGAATGGTCGAACCCCCTGGATTTGTTGTGGTACTGGGTTTGTAGCCTTTTCTATAATCTAGGCCCATTTCAGTGCTTCTTGGTAGTCATTAATCTTCATAACTGAAATTTTGTCCCAGATCTCCTTACAAAGGCCTCTCTGAAACTTTCTGGCTCTTAGACTTCCATCTACCATTAAGTTAGGTGCGAATCAAACTAGTTTTATAAACTTTTCTGCATATTCTACTATCCTCATATTCCCTTGTTTTAATTCTAGGAACTCTATCTGCTTCTATTCTCGAATAAAGTCAGGGAAATACTTTTTGTAGAATGTTGCTCCAAATGTTTTCCAAAGGATCAGTGTCCTCAAGGATCCCTTCTTCAGGTGCCACCAGTTTTCTGCTGCTCCTTTGAACATGAATGTGGCTTATTGTACCATTTGCTCTAAAGTGGGGTTGAGAACATCAAATATCTTCTCCAACTCCATGATCCACTATTTGGCTAATATTGGGTCAATTGCTCTAGCAAATGATGGTGGGTTCATTCTCTTAAATCTTTCAATGAGTTTTTCATTATTTCCCTCCATTGGTTGGGTGTTATTGGTACTAGTGTTATTACCATTTGTAGCACTTTAGTTATGGACTATGTGTTGAGTTACCACTATGGCAAATCCTTCGAGTATACGCATGAGTCTATCTAGACTCTGCTCGATCTAGTCTTTCAAAATTCGATGTGCCTTTTCTCTCAGTATCCTTACCATTTCCTACATTCATTAAATTCAAATTTAGAGATGTTTTCCTATGTTTCACAACTCTATCTAAGTCTTATATAACCCTGAGCCTCGTATTCAAGGGATGTCCTAGAACCATGCTTTGATACCACTTGTCACGGACCACACCTTGTCTTATAGAGTAATGACCGGAGCATACTTCCTTAAATCATATAGACTCAAGTTAAGTAAAATAACTTAACTTTATTAATAATAAAATAGTTGAAAAAATATTACATTCCTTCAATATAAAACATAAACAAATGTACGAAGCTCTAAATTTTCTTACTTAGATTACTTAACAAAAGTATGAAACAGTAACATTAATATCAGAGTCTAGACTTCAGAAATTTCCTTTGTATCACCAGTTACTCTGTAGCGATAGCTTCAGTATCTGGAGGGCGATAAGGGGGTGAGATAAAATATCCCAATAAGCAATATTATGAAATCACATCATAGTACATGTAATATATAGTTTGTTTACACACAACAAAACATATATCATATAATCTTTCCAAAATAGATACAAATTAGAAGACGAAGGCATAAATTAGAAAAGAAATTCATGTTGTATACTTTGTCACTATTATGGAGGATCAATCAGTTACCATACATTATGCATAGGCATAGATACTTATCACTGGTTCTCGAGGTACCCGAACACAGAACGGCATACATGAGTACCTTAAAACATTGCTACCCCCCAAACATAGAATGGTTAGGGCACACAGATCATACTATTTTCCCATACACTTGAACATAAAACAATTATGTATGGGTACACACTTATCACTTTGCCAATACACCTGAACATGAAATGATTATGTACGGCCAGATTGAAGCTTACCATAATGCAGATGCTTTTGAAATAACTTCTTTCCATAATGAGTGATGCACACATATTAAAACCTCATTTTGAAAACACAAAACAAAATAACACCTATATCAAAGTAAAACTTAAACAAACACTTACTTAGCAAATACGAAAGATAAATTAAACATAACACATTTTTATATTGAAAATACGTAAAATATCTCAAAACTACATAGGCTATGAATCCATAATATCCATTTACCTCATGTCTTTACCAGTTAAAATCATAATTCTGGCAGAGTTTCGGCTTTATTTATGACTTTTTTCTGTAAACATTTGATAGAGTTTCAGAATGATTTTTGGTCACTTTCTTGACTTAAAAATATACAACACAATACTCAAAAACTATTCCCAAATATTAAAGAAAAACTGAACTTTAAAACTTAAGAAAAAGCTTACCCCTTTTGATCGTGAGCTTTATTCCTCTTCTCTTCTTCTTTCTCTACTCTCATAAATTTAGCAAAGTTTCCCCAAGGTTTTTATCTAAAACCACAAAAAACTCTCAAAAATTACACACTTCGTACTTCCTCTTCTTCCTTCACTTTTATGTTTTTCACTATTTTTCTCTCATCTAGAATGTCTCTTCCTCCCTTCTCTTATCCCCTATTTATAGGAGTGGGCAGCCACAAGGGAAAGGTTTCCACCATTTCATCTTACTATTTCATCTAAAAGTTGTCACCTTTCATCATGTTACTTCAGTTAAAAGGTTACCACTCTTTACATGCCATTTTATTTAAGAGGCCTTTTCACATACTACTTCATCTAAAAGGTTACCACTTTTCACATGTAGTTTTATTTAAAAGGTCTTTTTACATGTCACTTCATCTAAAAAGTTATCACTTTTCACATGTCACTTCATCTAAAAGTTGTCATTTTATCTAATAATTACCACTTTTCATTATACCACTTTATTTAAAAGATTCCTACCTTTTCTCATGCTTCTTCATGCTAATTCTAGCTCCTTCATTTTTATTTATCCTTTTTTTCGTTTAACTCTAAACTATGTCCTTAACCTTATTATATATTTTAAAATACATGAAAAGGTAAATTAAATATATCAAAAAAAAAAAAATTAACTCGGAGGTATTTTCAAGCTATCGTAGGTATAGTTTATATATATAGAAATGGTTTTTAATAAAGATAAGTATGATTAACACAATATATATATATATATGTCATAAATATAAATGATCTAAAGGGAAATTTTTTATATATAAGTAATTTTATAAGTTTTATAATTATAGTTATATAATTGTATCTTATAATATAAATTTTTTTAAAACAATGAAATAATATGATGTATATATATAAATATATACATAATAAATGGTTGTGTATTGTGTGTATATAAATATATAGGCATATGTATGTGTGTATATATATAGGAGAAGAATAAATAAATTAAAATTTAATTAAGAATTAGGTAATTATGATAGTTAGGAGAGTTGAATTTGATTAAATACGAAATTAAAGAGAATTTAATCTGATCGAATAAATAATTAATAAGAATTAAATTTGATTGGATAAGTAATTGATAAGTAGATTAATTTAGCCATAATCTATAATACTTTGGTAAAGGTAATTTAAAATACTAAAAGAATAAATTTTGGAAATCATTTTGATTTAATAAATATGTAAGCAAATTAATAAATTTTGTTTTAGGTTGAATAGATGATATAAGAAAATAATTTAAGAAAATAGGAAAAGAATATTTGTAATGATTTCTTTTAGAATTGAATGAATAATAGATAAAATAAATTAAAAAGAAATTATTAATTAATTAAAGAAAGATTAATATAAAATGATAAGAAAGTATTATTCACAAAATTATGTAATTAATCAACTAGACAAAACAAAGAAAAGTTAAATTGAATGATCGCCTTAGTAACTAGAATAGTCGTAGAAACGAGATAGGCATTCAATATGATTGAATGAAACTCTTGGGTTCACTACTGACCCGAGAAGGCTTATTTGCTGTGCAGGTTTCTGCTAATATTTGGATGGCGTTTGGAACTCAAATCAGAATCCTTTAACTCTAAAGTTTGTAAGTATATCTAGTAGTTATCCTGAAACCACATTGGCATGTTTTCAAAAATGTTTTCAAATAAAAACCTAATTAAGTTTTGAGTAAGATTTATAAAATTAAGGAATCGGGATTGATAATCAAGTAAGTGAAAGAAATTAGAAAATGGTGATACTGAATGTTTAATTTGTCATTTGCTTGTTAGTTGATTGTTGAAGGAATATTGCATGTTTTAAATACTGTGTGATGGTTGACACTATGATGAGTTGAATAGTCTGGGTAGAATAACAATAGTAGTGTATATTCACCAATAAGATCATGAACACATAAAATAACTGTCATAAATAAAATAAGATCAACAATAAAATAAATATTTTTAAATAAAATTAAGAATTGTAAATAAAACTAATAAAAGCACTAAAACATAAATAATGAAAAACTGATAACTACATATAGTACAATAAACCAAAAAGTATATGATTAAGGGAAGTAAGTGAATAGTTCTATAAGGATGAAAAAAAGACAAAGTGAGAGAATTAGAATAGTGTAAGATATAGAGTAAGGTTAACTAAGAAAGTGTACAAAGTCTCTAGGGAATATAATTAGTTTTTAGGAAAAATATAAATATCAATGTTAACTAGAATAGGAAGAAAAAGAAAAGAAAACAAAAAAAAAAAACTTGGAAGAAGTGAAAATTTAGAGTTAACTTGTTTAAGATTGGTATGGCTGAAATTCAATGGTGTGGTGAACCCTATCCTTGCGTGATTGGAAACTCTTCCAGACATGGTTGAGGTGTGTGTTGTGTTCTAGGTCATCTGGCAACAAACTACTGTGACCATTCTATGTGTTTTGCCTGTGTATGTATCCCCTTGTAATAGTGAGAATCCTAATCCCATAATGGTATCAATTGGATAATAGAGTCACTCATGCAATCTCAAAGAAAAATTTAAAACTTTAATAACTTTAAATTAATGATTGTGTTGGGACAAGTCAAGAAATGGGGATACCCGCTAAGGGGGTTACGGATGCCTCGATTTGACCAAAAACTTGCGGGAAATTCAAATATGTGAATTTTTGGGATAAATATGGATTAGAGGGAAACTGATGGATGAGTATGGTATTGGAAGTTGAGATGATGTGATACTAGTGTGCGATATAAAGTGATTACAATTAGGGAATTAAGAAAGGAAAGAAATTAGGGGGATAATTAGAAAATAATGAAAAAAAAGAATTTTGAGAGATAACTAGCTATAATTTTTTTTTAAAAACTTATGTTGTCAAACTTGTATGATCAACAAATTTATTTATATTCTTCTAAAGACAAAAATTGGTCTTCTAAAGAGAAAAATTACAAAATTTAAAATAGTTAAAACAAAATATTCAAGGCTATTTCATCTATCTTATTTTCCTTAATTCACTTTTCCTTTTGAGCTTCATTGTTATAGTAGCGCTCACTATCTTCATCTAGAATTCTTAATTCTCATAAAAATTATCTTCTAAAAATGAAAAAAAAGATATAAAACTATATAAATTGTTAGAAGATTTTTTAGATTAAAAAGACTAGAAGATCGAGTTTTTGTTGCTTATAATTCAAAAAAATATATTGTGGCGTGACAAACTTTCAACATTATCTCAACAAAATTATTTCTTACTTTTCAAAGTAAATGACTAATGAGTTCTTCCGCATAAAGATTAAATTAAAAAGTAAATTTTATTTTAAATGACTCAAATCGTACTATAATGGCAGCCATAAAACTAATAAAATAATTGTTCATAATCATTTTATATAAATTAAGTAAAATAGCCAATAAGTATAATAAAATCACGTTGAAAATAGCCATGGATTTTTTATTTAAAAAATCACATTTTAAAAGCCATAATTCTCTATTTACTTTAAATAGTTTATGATTCTTTATTTGAGTTAAAAGATTTTCTAAGTTATAGTATAAAATAAGACTTATGCTTTTCACAGCTTGCATAAAAAAATCCTACATGTTTATTCTCTTCTCAAATTATAATTGTTCTCAAATAATTAGTTAGTTCTCTTGATTGATGCAAAGAAGTATTGTGGAAAGTCGTTTACCTTCTCCATTTATTTTATATTGTTATCGTTATCGACTCATGTTTTTATATTACAATGTAATTTGAGTAGGGTGTTAAAGGATATTTTAAAATTTTAATTAACAATTAGATCAAGTTTTTAAGGTTAATTACAAACAAAACTTTTTATATTGGTATATAAATCTAAGATTTAAAGTAGAGATATATTATTAAAATAACCAATCACATTATTATAAAGTACAGTCGATGTTTTTGTGTAATGTAGCTTTTTACCTTATGTGTGGTAATAAACTTCTATCATTATCTCAATAAAATTCTCTTTTTAACTTTTAAAAGAATAAATGATGAATAAGTTCTTTAATGCATGGATTAAAATTCAAAGTTAATTTTAATATAATTGGCAACCATAGAATTAATTAAATCAATACTTTTAATTATTTTACACATATTAAATAAAATATTACATAAATATATTGAAATCGCATCTCAAATAGCAGTGGATTCTTTATTTAAGTTAAAGATTTCAAAAAATGAAATCACTTTCCAAATATCCATAGATTATTTATTTAAGTTCAAAGATTTTATAAGTTATAGTATAATAAAATCTACATTTTCCATGACCTATATAAAATACTCAACTGTGTATGTCATTTCTCCTCCCATTACAATTCAGTTGTTCTTCAATTAAACTAAGTCTTCTTGACTAGTGCAACAAAGAAGTATAGTGAAAAGTTTGTTTTCGAAAGCCTACATAACCTCTCAAGTTATATATTATAGATTAAAGCCAAGGATACGCACTTAACCTCCATTCATTCGAAGAAAGAAAAAAATACATTTCTTTCCATTCTTCTTAATATTCAGGCACAAATATAAAATCTAAATATTCGATGTTAATATTTTCTACAGTCTAAATATGAGACCATAAGGTTTAAAAGAGGAAGCTTTGGAGAAGATTTGTACCAACAAACTCTTACGAGACTTAAGATCATGTTGCACTCATTTCCACTCGGTAAGGCTTACCTTATGCCATCCATACCAACATCCTTTTCCATTGTAGATGTGTTTTTCTTGGATAGTTTTCTTTATTACAAATTACTAACTATATCGATAAATTGAAATTATTGTTGCAGCTGAATGGCTTTAATTTCCTTCACACATCTCATTGGGAGCTTTACTAGAAGAATAAACTTGATATGTTTGTTCCTGATCCATACAAGATTAAGTTTAACAAGATATCATGTTACAAGTTTGATGACCATGAAATAGAGCAGGGGAAGTTATATATGAGGAAAACAATCAACTTGGGAATTTGGTTCTTGTAACTCTTAAGAAAAATGCTCTTACAATTGATCAAAATGTTGTATATTATAGCTGCAAGCTTTTCTATTCTTCGAGACCATTGAAAGAAGCTCGAATATCTATTTATGAGCCTTCTAACAATATTAACCATATGTTGATTTAAATATGACATATAATTATCCATTTACTATTTTTTAACGAATTATGATAAATGAATCCAATACACTTAGTTTAAGCATATTAGATTGAATTACTAATGAGATATATTACTTCAATTTTAGTCATCCCATCAAAAGAAATATTATTTTTAAAAGAGTGATAAGATGTTATATAACTAAGATAGTTTTTAGTGATAGTTAAGACTTTATAGTCACTTAAATAGAACTTTGAGAAAATTTTTTCTGCTCGTTTTACCATTTATATAGGATATACTAATTTTTTAAACCTGAGACAATCTTTGACCATGCACCATTCTTTGGTGGTGTCTTACTATCAATCTATTTAATAATTTTATATTTCATCTCTCAAAAAAAATATAGGTATCTCATTTTTCTAGGACCCAAGAATTTTAAGTATTAGCAAAAACATCTAATTCTTTAATAAACTATTATTTTTTAGGAAATAATACCTGCATATATTTTTAAAAACGTCAATAGCATATCATTAGTTTCTATTAAATTAGATTCTTTATTTCATTTAGGGATTTAAGTAAAATTCTTTAAAATAATAGGATTATGATAAATCAAAAAATAAATTCAAGGATACCTCAAAATTCTTTTAAATATACTTTATATGTACATTTTTTACAAATATAAATATGCTTACTTAAACAATATGTAGCATTATTATAAGAAAGTTTTTGAGATAGAAAAAGAATATACATATATATATATATCCTCTATTTTTCTTTAGTTCTTCTCTCATTAATTCCAAAGATTTTTCTTTCTCTTCTCCAAAACCCAAATTCTAAACATAAATTTTCAAGTCTAATCATCACCCATCATACAACGACAAGCACTTTTGATAAGAGCTTCCAATGCTCACCACCACAGAGCTTGAACAAATGACAACTAGTCAGAGAGTCTTGTCGTCCACCACCTCCATGCCTAGAGCCTCTGCAAATATTGCCGCCAACACTGTAGGATTTGTGAACAACACGGTGGTAGATGGGACATGCATTCAAATTTAAATTGAAAGTGGTGATCAAGCTAGGGTTGTTAATTAAAAAACATGATCATGCAGTCTTGATTTTATGTATAGTCAACATAAAGTCTTAAAGATGAAACTTTCAATCTGCGTAATCGTTAAGCCAGAGTGATGATTAGGGGAGATTAAGGTTGTGTATTCTGCATATAATAAATGCAGGTACAACGCTGATAGTCCCCAAAGCAATTCTTGTAGCAATCAAAGCAGACATAAGAGGTGCATTAAGCATCTTTTACCTCTTGTGCACCCTCTGAAAATTTTGCAACTTGCCCTTTCTTCATTAGCATCATAGTTTATCTTTTAGAAACACATATATATATACATTACTCAACATAACATATAGTAGATTTTGACAAGAATATATATATATACAACCAAAATAATGATAAAGATTTAGCTCCCATAAGGCCAGTCGAGGCACCTCCACCTTTTATTAGCCAAAGCATCATGGTAGAGCTTGTAATCCCTTATAACGTGGGGGCGAAAGTGTTGGTCCCTTTTACACCTTGTGCAGGTAATGAACTCACCATGATGGAACTGCTGCTTTCCACCAATGAGTCTTGATTTGTTGTTTAGGTTTATAGCAAGCTTGTAGTATTTCATTTTGTACTTCTATACAAATAGAAGATCTTATAGGTACTTATTATGTCCATAAAAGTCATGAGATAAATAAAAAATTGAATTATTTTTTAAATTTATACAAATAGGAGATCTTGTAGGTATTCCTTCTACTATAAAAAATGATAGATACTCAAACAAATAAACTAAGTCACAAAGTTATATAAATAATCAATATCTTAATAGTAATTTATTTTATCACAAGATTTAACGTTTTAGAATAGTACACATTGAATTGCTAATTGCATCTCTATGACACCATTCTCACCTACTTAATATTAATTGATAATTCCATCTTATATATATATTTATGTGCCTCTATTTATACATAATGTGAGGAAAATATTGAGGCTAAAAATTAGTTTTAAGGCTAAAAAGTGAGGTGAAAATGAAGAGACAACATAATGTAAGGGGAAAAAATGTTGACTATGAGCTAAGAGGAAGAGAGAAACTAATTACTTGAATAAAAAAACATCCAAGGAGGATGAATTTTTTATTTTTAAGCTCTAATAGACCATGTGGTGGAATAATTTTTTTATGTATAATTATTTTTAAAATTTCGTACGAGGTCAGTAATAAGTTAAAGCTAACTCAAAAAACTTACAAATGTATCACATTAATTAAATTTGCAGATTAGTAGTAAGTTAAGTTAATATTATAAAGTAAAGTTTGTATGAGTATTCAATTATTTTAAAGGTTCACAATGTGCTAAATGTTGTGACTATCTAAACCTTTAGTTTATGGTTTAAAATGTTATCATTTTCGACTTATATTTTTTATATTACATTATGTAGGATGTTAAAAGATATTTTAAAATTTTTATTAACAATTAGATCATATTTTGGTATACAAATATATGATTTAAACTAAAATATTATATTAAAATAAGTACTCAAATTATTGTAAAGTATAGTTGATTTTTTAAAAGAAACAAACAGATGTATCACATTAACTAATAAAAACAACAAAATATATGAAAAGAAATAATGAGAATTTAGAGATGAAGTAAAAAATTTAGCATGTTGATCAAGACTTCATTATTAAGAAAGAAAAAATTAATGATCACATTTTTTTTAAGCCAAGACTTTTGAATATTAGGAAAAGTATCCAATTGTTTAATAAACTATTGTTCCTCATAAAATAACAAAGAAATTTGAAGATAAACAAAATACAGTTGGATATCTCAAATTTCTACCAAATCAAAATTTTGATATCTTGTAAGGATTTTGATGAAGTTATCTTATATAATATTAATATGACAAAATAAAAAATAATTCAACTTTACCACACAATTTTTATATAAAGCACATGTGTACATAAAAACTTAGCTAATTTTTATTACGTACTTTTTATTCTTAAATCACTAATTTGAAATAAAAAATTAATAAGTGATTGTGATCTTTAGAGTTTTGTTTCTATAATTTTTTAATAAAACTTTATGGTGTCATACTTGTGTGGCCGATAAATTTATTGATATTTTGAAGTAATTAACGCTTAATTATCTAATTTTAATTCATTATCAAGGTAATAACTATACATACATGTATGGTATGGTAAAGAAATGTAAAGAGTGTAGACTTGGTTAACCATTATCATTAAATTTGTCTTTAAAGACAAAAATTATAAAATTATAAAGTAGTTAGCAGAAAATATTCAAAGCTATTTCCATCTATCTCATTTTCCTTAATTCACTTTTTCTTTATGTAAATTATTAGAGGATTTTTTAGATTAAAAGGACCAGAAGATCAAGTTTTCATTACTTATAATTCAAAAAACTAAAATGCGGCATGATTAACTTTTAACATTATCTCAACAAAATTGTTTCTTACTTTTCAAAGTAAATGGCTAATGAGTTCTTCTGCACAAAAATTAAAGTTAAAAGTAAATTTTATTTGAAGTGACTCATTTTGTACTTAATGGTAGCCATAAAACTAATAAAATCAATGTTCATAAGTACTTTATATAAATTAAGTAAACTATCTAATAAGTATAATAAAATCACGTCTCGAATAGATATAGATTCTTTATTTAAGTCATCACATTTTAAACAGCCACAATTAAATTTAAAAGTAAATAAGGGTCTAGCTTCATTTAATCCAAACTTCAGTGACAAATCTACTTCCAGAAATCATTGGTTTGACAAAAAAAAAAATTGTAACCCACTGTTGACAGTGTTGGCTACTCGTTTGTATTTTCTAGTCATTTGAAGTTGATTTGTTCACGCGTGTAGGTTGTTTTTGAATTCTTCAAGAAGGTAAGACCTGTAGTAATATATTTTATGCATGCAATGGTGTTTTATAGATGCATTATGAATAAATTTAGTTTTCAAATATGATTTCTGTTGTGGTTTTAGGATTGAGTGAATGTGTGTGTGTGTCATGTATCCATTTAGTTTAAAATCTATAAATTGGATAGATTTTTGGTATACTTACATTTGATAAACTACTTATTGAGGGATGATAAGACGGAAAAACATAAACGAATGGGGAAGGTACGGGTTTGGAAAAGAAAAAAAAATATACATATCTCCTTGTGGGTTACTTTTCTACAAAAGAGCAAAATTAGAAAAAAAAAAGAAATTTAAAATAAATTAAATCTAGAAAATGAATTAACTATACCAGTTTTAAAATAATTAACAAAATCAATCAAGAAAAGTAGAATAAAGTAATTAAAAGAAGTAAATTATCAAAATGAAATTAAAAAAATATAAAAAAAATAATTAAAAATAATTATTAAAATGAAATAAAATAAATAAAGCTCTAAAAAAAGTTAATTAAGGGAATTATGGATAAAATATGAAGTCTAGATGAATAATAAAGAAAGAATAAAAAAACTAATAAAAAATTTAATAGCTAAAATATTTAGTAAATACGTCTATTCGGTACTTAGGAGGACTATTACTGGAATTACTGTTATGATTGTTATCACTGTTTACTGTTTATTGATAGGAATCCTACTCTTAAATTGGGTGGATACTAAACTGTTTACTATTTACCATTTACTGATATAATAATAATTCCCCTTTCTTAAAGGTAGTGGTGTCCTCACTGCCTCCTTGGTATCTGTTTAGGCGTCTGCATGTAGTAGGGTTATAATTATTAAAATAATAAAATTTTATAGTAAAATTTCAAATATAAGTTCAATCTTATTTTTGTGTGTGTTGGACGATCGAGTACAATATTGAGTGCACTATTGATATGATAGTGATAACTAAGATTATTGAATGATTGGTAAAAGTACTGAAATTAGTAAAAATTAAACTGTAGTTTCATAAGTTGCATTTATTTGTTTCCAAATCATCTTTTGTGTAAATCTATTGCTGTTTGTCTTATTGAGTTATTGGAACTCACTACTAATCCAATTTCCCATAGTATAATGAAGATCTACCTCTGGACGCCTGTTTGGATATGTTCCCGAGGATTAGGATAAGATGACTTTTGTATATTTTGAATAGTGGCAAAAGAATTGTATTTTATTAGTTAACTTAAACTTATGCATATATCAAGATAGTTAACTTGTGCCTCAGAATACTGAATGTATGTTAGTAAGGGGTGGAATGTTCCGCAGTAGTATATTTAAAAAAAAATTTATTTAATAGATAGATTTGACATTGTTACTCTTAGGCATCGGGATGTCACACTTACGTTTTTCATAGCCTACAGAAAATAATCAAATCTATTCATTTATTCTCTTCTCACATTGTAATTGTTCTTCAATAATTAGTTAGTCCTCTTGATTGATACAAAGAAGAAGTATCGTGGAAAGTTAGTTACCTTCTCTATGTATTATATTTTGTCATCGTTATTGACTTATGTTTTTATATTACAATATACTTTGAGTATTTCAAATTTTTTATTAACAATTAAATCATGTTTATAACGTTAATTACTAACCAATATTTATATATTGATACATAAATACATTATTTAAAGTAGAGATATTGCATTAAAATAACTAATCATATTATTATAAAGTACAGTTAACATTTTTGTATAACGTGACCTTTTACCTGATGGGTGGTATGAACTTCTATCATTATCTTAATAGAATTGTCTTTTTTAACTTTTAAAAAAGTAAATGACAAATAAGTTCTGTAGCGCATGGATTAAAATTCAAAAATTAATTTTAATACAATTGGCGACCAGAAAATTAATTAAATCAATATCTTTAATTATTTTATATATTACATGAATATATAAAATTGCATCTTAAATAGTGATGGATTCTTTATTTAAGTTCAAGATTTAAAAAAATGAAACCACTTTACAAATTGTCATAGATTCTTTATGTAAGTTCAAAGATTTTACAAATTGTAGTATAATAAAATCTACATAATCCAGGGCCTATATAAAATACTCAACCATATGTGATTTATCCTCCCATCATAATTCAATTATTCTTCAATTAAACTCCGTCTTCTTAACTGGTGCAACAAAGAAGTATAGCAAAAAGTTAGTTTTTCGAAGCGTACATAACATCTAAAGTTATTTATTATAGATTATACTTAACCTCCATTCATTCTAAGAAAGAGAAAAAAAATAAGTTTCTTTCAATTCTACTTCATCTTCAGGACAAATATAAAATCTAGATGTTTTCTGTTAACATTTTCTACAATCTAAATCTTAGGTCATAAGTTCTAAAGGAGGAAGCTTTGAAGAAGATCTGCACTAGCAAAATCTTACGAGACCAAAGACCACGTTGCACTCATTTCCACTCAATAAGGCTTCCCTTGTGCCATCCATACCAACATCCTTTTCCATTATAGTTTTATTTTTCGTGGATGGTTTTTTAATGATAAATTACTAACTATTTGGATAAAATTAAAATTATTACTGCAACTGAATGGCTTTAATTTTCTTGACACATCTCACTGGGAGCTTTATTAGAAGAACAAACTTAATATGTTTGTTCCTAATCCATAAAAGATTAAGTTTGATGAGCATGAAATAGAGCTGGTGAAGTTATATATGAGGAAAACTATCAACTTTGGAATTTAGTTTTTATAACTCCTAAGGAAAATGCTCTTAAAATTGATCGTAATGTTGTGTATTATTATTGCAAGCTTTTCTATTCCTCAAGAACATCGAGACAAGCTTGAATATCTTTTTACGAGCCTTCCAAAAACACTGATCATCTGTTAATTTAAATTTGACATATAATTGTCTATTTACTATTTTTAAAAAATATATAATAAATGAATCCAATACGCTTAGTTTAAGCATATTTGATTGAATTACTAATGAGATATATTAGTACAATATTAGTCATCCCATAAAAAAAAGATTTCTTTTTAAAAGAGTCACAAGATGTTATATAACAAATATAGTTTCTAGTGATAGTTAAGACTTTATAGTCATTTCAATAGAACTTTGAGAAAATTTCTTCTGCTTGTTTTACCATTTATATAGTATACACTAATGTTTTAGGTTGAGACGATCTTTGACCATGCACCATTCTTTGGTGGTGGCTTACTACCAATCTATTTAATAATTTTATCTTTTATCTCTTAAAAAAATTTAATAATCTCATTTTTCTAGAACCCAAGAATTTTGAAGTATTAGAAAAAACATCAAATTCTTTAATAAACTATTATTTTTTAGGAAATAATATCCGCATATATTTTAAATAAAGATAATAATATATCACTAGTTTTTAGTAAATCAAATTGTTTATTTCATTTAGGGAAATTAGTAAAATTGTGACATCCCAAGTGCTAATTAAGGTAAATAGGTATCAAATACAGATTCAGAATAACGAGTTTGTGATAAAATTTATACAGCGGAACAAAATCATTACAAATCCCTTACAAATATATGTGAGTTCTAATACATACATGGCAAAAGTGGTTGCAAAATACAAAACAAAACATAAAGGCAACTTCTTTCACTATGCTATCAGGGTGCGGGAACAGTCATGCACTTAGATTTGTGGATCCTTGGGATCCTCATAGACTTCCAAGGGTAGGTCAGCCTGCAGTTCCTCACTTTCTTCCTCATCTGGGGGGGGGGGGGGGGGAGTATAAAAAAAGTGAGTTCCATATGCTCAGTAAGGAAAATAGTATTAAATTAACATCGTAAGATTTCAAAAGTTAATTATTTTATCTTACCATTAACTTTCTTGTTTACCTATCTCACATTATGAAAAACTATTTATTTGTTAAGAAAATGATACATTAACACAGAAAATCATACATCATGCCACATAATAGAGAAAATCAAATAAATCAAGAAATGCTCATATTTTTGTTCATGCTTCGTGAAGTCATTACAACTTCCATCTCTAAGGGAATATATAGATTTCTAACTGCCCAAGTGGAATGACCAGATCAGTTGTAACACCCAAGTATTTTAATTTTTATTCTTATTATTATTATTTTTTTATTTTCCTTTTTTTGTATTTGAATTTTTTATATTTTTAATTAATTTAATTTGATTTAATTTAATGAAAATAAAAATAATAATAATGATAAAATTGGGTAAAAATATTATTTGGATTTAATTGAAATTGATTTTGGGAAAAAAGGGTGAAAATTTGGATTCTGGGGGTGTTTTTGAAAAGAAAATCGGAAACTGGGGGTCAAAATGTAATTTAGAAAAGTTGTGCCACGTTAGCACCCACGTCAGCAGCCACGTCAGCAGCCCGGTCAGCAGCCCCGACCAACCAGGACACGCCGCATGGTAAGAAAACGCTGACCAGGGGATGGGCCACGTGGGCAATCCGCGTGTGCGCGATTGGACGGCCCAGATCTATTTCCGCACGCACGGACGGCCCAGATCAAACGTGCGCACGGACGGCCCAGATTCACGCGTACGGACGGTCCACATTGCATCGTGATAGACGGCCCAGATTTAATCTCAATTAAATCGCGATCGGACGGTCCAGATTTAATCTTGATGGACGGTTGAGATTAAAAGACAAAGGGTATAAATAACCCCACCCACACCTGACCACAAAACCCTAGCCGTTAGTGCCTCGCTGGAGAAGAAGAACCAGACACCGGAGGAGCCGACCACCGCCACCCGCTGCCGCACCGGGGAAGTTTTCAACTGCCAATCGAGGTAAATTTTCTTCCCCTGGCTCGTTTTTCTATGTTGAGTCCACCTATGGCCAAACCGGAGCCAAACCACAGGCCAAACGGCCGAAAAACCCAGCCGAAGTCCAGCGCGCCGCCACGCCCCCCCTATTTTTGCCTCCGATGAGGCCCTTCTCGGCCTCCGTTCGATGCAAATTTTATACCACTGTGATCACCGTTCTTTTCTCTACAGGTTGATCGGAGCCAAACATCAAAACACGACTCACGTCGGAGGAGCCGCCCCACCTGAGAGCACTGCCACCGTTAAGTTTCGATTTTTCATGATTTTTTGGCCCACCGAGGGTCTTAGGGTTATTTTATCATAAGGACCGATGCAATTGTGGCCGAATACGACTGGAAACGGCCAACCCGATGCTGGAATTCTGATATTGGCTGAAAGGGGCCCTAGGTCTGATTTGGGATTTTTTGGGACACGTGCAGGTACCGGTAGTGCGTTTCAGTTTTCTAAAAAAAATTCAGGAAAATTAGGGATAATCTGTCGGCACACTGTAGAGTCGAATTCAGACCCCGAAACAAGTAAGGACCCCTCACCCTATTTCCTATCACGGTATTAAAGCTAAATAAATAATTAAACTGAACTGTGTGACTTTATTGATGTATAATTGATTAAGGTTACCAGTGGAGCCCAAGTCTAATACAGTGTCGGTATGTTATTGTTTGATCTAATTTTCAGTATTAAATGTAGTATGATGTTTGATGTAATTATGTTATGGTCTCGTATGCATGAATCATGGTTTCTTTTATTTTGGTTTGTATTATGGTGAACTCGATACTGTGTCGTCTTGTTTGGTGTCAATTATTGGTTTAAATG
This sequence comes from Carica papaya, assembly GCF_054855325.1. Classification (NCBI taxonomy): domain Eukaryota; kingdom Viridiplantae; phylum Streptophyta; class Magnoliopsida; order Brassicales; family Caricaceae; genus Carica; species Carica papaya. The sequence continues at coordinate 27,857,881 of NC_142317.1, forward strand.
TTGTGTATGATTGGATGATTGAGATCAAGGAAAAAGGCAAAAAGGTTATGTGAATTGATAAATGGATAATGTGGACAGCCTGACTAGATATCCTGAGAGATGGTGGACGGACCGGGTCCGTAGGGAACCCTACCGGGAACGTGGTCTCTCATACCGGACGGGATATGGAGATCTTATGTGTTTTGGCGACCATATCGGACGGGGTATGGGGACGGCCCATTTCACCCTCATACCAGATGGGGTATTGAGGTTCATGGTTTTGGCGCCCATACCGGACGGGGTATGGGGACGGCCCTAGAATCAGGTTGTAAATATTAATGGTTCACGTGTAGCGGGGACCCCCTATGGATCCCCAGGGATACTAGTAGGCTAGTAGAAGGGGAAATCTATTTTCTGATGATTGAAATGTAAAGGTATGATATGTGTTATGTTATAAAGTGTGTATGATTTCATGATATTATAAGGTTATTGTTTTCATATGTTGTTTTCATGGATCTCACCGAGGTAAGTGGACAGTAAAGGTTTTTATGTTAATAAACGAGTTCGTTATAAATTATGCTCCATTGGTCATTTTTGTTTTCTACCCACCTTTACTTCCGTGGCGGTGAGATAGTGTGATGTCTTTACTGGGCTGGTGTAGCTCATCCCTTATTTAACCATTTCAGATCAGGAAGACGTTGTTCTCGAGCCTGTTTCGTAGGAAGACGGCGAAGGGGACGCCTAAAGACTTTATAGTTATATTTATAGTTTTTATTTCGAGTATCTCTTTTAGTTAGTTTGTTCCTTCATGTTTTGAGTACATTTTAGTTATTGTGTAAGGGATGTTAATCAAAAGTTTTATTTCACTTTCGTATTTGAGATTTTTAATACATATATTTCATTTAAATTTTTGGGGCCGTTACATCAGATATAGATATGACAATTTGCTCAGGCCTACTTCTGGCTAGCCAAACTATTGTACGATCTATGACCACCACCATACCAACAATAGTGGTCCTAACAAATAGTTTATAGTCATAATATTACTTAGCCACGGGTGACCCCTATTGATAGTGGGATACAACTCTCGTTAAAGGGCACGCCATCATCTGCTAGGAGTGGTCCTCTTACGTCTTTCCGAACAAGATAAGGGAGGGAAAAATATATACGCCGAAGGGAAAGGGGAATAGATACCCCTCAAAGATAAAAATTCTAACGAGACACTTGATGCAATATACATGTCATTACAGATACACTTCAAACCATACAAGCTTCATTCCACTTTTCTATCTTTCTTTTCTTTTGTACTTTTTCTTTTACTGATCACATATTATATTTATTACATGCAAATTCATCAAATGTCTGCAATTCACATAGCATGCTTGAAAACAAGAACAATTCGACTCAGCTTAACACATAAGCATACAAAACAGGAAAAATATCAATCATTTATTTATCTAAGAATATTCCTTAATACATCAAAAGAAATATAAGATTCTTTACCAAAATCTTGATGTTTTCTCCTTCACTGTTCTCCTATCTTTCTCTTCTTCTCTCACTAGACTATTATCTCTCTTTCTCTTTCTCTCTAAACCTTTAAAAAATGGATGAGTAGAAGTGTGGAGAGGAAGGGAAGGGGGAGGGCAATTTATAGAGTTTTGAAACTATTGGATCCGTGCAAAGTGAAAAAATTTGGTGAAGAGAGAGGAGAAAAAGATGCTCGGCATGAAAAATGAGGGAGGAGGGCCTCCTCCACAGGTGGCGTGGGCGCGCCACCCAAGGTAGTGACTACACACTGCAGGCTAGCCTGTGGTTGCATAGGTCTCCTGCCGCACGGACAGGGGCTAGCCTGCGTGCACGCTGGCCCCAGATGCACAAGGCCTATCCGTGATGGCCTGTTACATAGACAACACGCACAAGGTGACGCGCGGATGGCCCACCTGCTCTTGTCAGGATGTGCGCAGGTCTTGACGCTGCACAGTATGTGTTGTGCGTACGTCCTGTGCGTGCGTGTGTGCAGAGGGGAGGTGTGCGCTGTGCGAACATCCCATGCGAGAGTACGTGCGGAAGGGACGGGCGCACTGTGTGCATGTTCTGTAGCCACTATGCGCGCATGTGTGCGCGCATAGTGCCCAGCATCCGTGCGGGCAACCAGTCTCCTCAAAGGATTTTTCCTGCAGGATTTTTTTTTCTCAATTCACTATTTTTCTAATTTTTTTCTCAGTTTTCACTTTCAATTTAAATGATTTTGAATAAAATTATTTAAAATAAAATTTAAATAAAAAATTAAATAAATAAAAATAAACTAAAATCATGAATCACGATAAATATTAAACAATGTAAATTAATTAAGTTTAAAGCGGACAAGTACCCAAATAAATAGAGTTTTCAAATCATTTTAGCACAGTAATGGGCGGGGTGTTACATCCCTCCCACCGTAAAAAACTTTGGTCCCCAAATTTGTCTCTAATAAGTTCGAATACATTTTCGTCATTTCATCCTCCAACTCCCATGTCGCTTCTTCTCGGGTATGATGCTGCCATTGTACCTTCACCATGTGAATCGTCTTGTTACCTAAGACCTTATCGGTCTACTAGAGAATCTCCACAGGAACCTCCTCATAGGTCATATCAGCCTGTACCTGCACTTCATCGCGAGGAATAACATAAGAAGGAATAGGGTGGTACCTCTTGAGCATCGAGACATGAAAGACATCATGCAAACCTGTGAACTCCTGGGATAGAGTGAGGTCGTACATCTTGGGTCCAATGCGCTTGATGATAAAAAAAAAATTCTCTATAGCGAGAGCTCAACTTCCCTCTCTTCCCAAACCTCATCTTGCCTTTGTAGGGGTAGACTTTTAGGAAATCTTGGTCTCTCATAGCAAACTAGACTACTATCTCTCTCTTTGTCTTTTTCTCTCTCTCTCTTTCGCTAAACTTTTAAAAAATGGAAGAATGGAAGTATGGAGAGGAAGGAAAGGGAGAGGAAAATTTATAGAGTTTTGAAACTATTAATTCATGCCAAGTGGTGAAATATAATGAAGAGAGAGGAGAAAAAGATGTTTGGCATGAAAAATGAGGGACGAGATAGTGGATAAGATAGTGCAGGTCCTAACCCTGCGCCGTAAGCGCAGAAGGGATGTTCGCACTTTGTGCTCGTCCCATGCATGCGTGCTTGCGGAGGGGACATGCACACTATGGATGGTCCAGATTCATTCCTGCACACGTGGATGGTTTGGATCCATTCCCGTGTGAGTGGTCTAGATCTATTCCCACGTGCATGAATTGTCCAGATCTGTTCCCTCCTTAGACGCGGTCATACAGTCAAAATTAAATCACGACGAATGGTCCAGATTCCTTTTCTCTTTAAACATGATCATACGGTCGAGATGAAATACGATTAAATACCAAGATTTAAGGGAGAAAGGTATAAATATCTCGCATCACACTAAACCCAAACCTTAGCGCCAGCCTCCCACCGGAGAAGAAGAACTAGTCGCGAGAGAATAGAGTCGTCCGCCGCTATGCCGAAGCCACCTGTGGCTGTCAAAAAAGGTAAAAATTCTCCTATCCGCTCAAAATTTTATTTCAAGTACCCCCATGGCCAAATCGGAGATGAAAGAATGGTGGATAAGTCAAAAATGGCGAGCAAAGCCTGGCGGCACTGCTGTGGGCAAAATCCAAAACTGTCTCCGATGAGCTCCTTCCCATTTCCCGTTTTGTGCAATATTTTCACCATTGTGTTCACCGTTCTATTTTCTAGAGGTTTTTCAAAGAAAAATGCTCAGCTACAAAGGTGAGCTGGTGGAGCTACCGCACCAGAAAATCCGGCCACTAATAGGTTTTTGTTTTTTGACTTTGTTCGGCCAAGAGAGGCCCCTTAACATGTTTTGTCACAAAGATGGATATAAAACTTGCCCAAACTAGCCAAAACTGGCTGAAAATGGCCAGGCCAAGGAAAACTGCCACCACGGGCAGGGGTGCCATCGTCGGAGCACGACAGTGCCTTTGTACCAAAATTCCAAAATTTTCCAAAAAAGATTTTTAACACCGATTTTGGATTTTTTGGGGTATTTTTAGGTACGTGAAGCGTGTTTTAATCTCTGCAGAAAAATTCAGGAAACTTGGAGATGACCAATAGGCGCAGCTAAAAGTTCAGTGTTTCGAACACCGATTCGGGTAAGAATTCCTCTTCTTATCCCCTATTATAGAATTGAAGTTTAATTATCAATAATACAGTATTTTATGTAATTTAGAAAAGTTTGAGAATTAATTACAGGTTACTAATGGAGCCAGAATAGGTTATTTATTATTGTTTGTCTTGTTTAACTGATTGTTTGACTTTACAACTTTAAATGCATGATAATATGTTGGAATTGGTAAAATAATTTAGTTGTCTTTCCTTGATGCATGTATTATTTGTCTTGCATTGATTTACGGTTAAATTATGAAATTAAAAATTAAATGCAATCAAAAAATTGATTGATTAAGTGAATGAATGAATGGTAGCCTTACTGGATATCCTAGGATATGGTAGACGGACTGGGTACATAGGGAACCCTACCGTGAACATCGTCTCATGGAACCCTACCGTGAACATTGCCTCATACTTGATGGGGTATTGAGGATTGGTATTTTTAGCGCTCATACCGGAAGGGGTATGGGGACGACCCGTTTCACCCTCATACCGGACGGGGTATCGAGAATTGGTATTTTTGGCATTCATACCGGACGGGGTATGGGGACGGCCTGTTTCACCCTCATACCGAACAGGGTATTGAGGGATGGTATTTTTAGCACTCATGCCGGACAGGGTATGGGGACAGCCCGTTAGTTGATAAGGTTGGATGTTGGTTCACGCATAGTGGGACATCCCTATGGACTCCCATAGATACCAGTAGGCAAATAGAAAGAGAAAGTTGTTATTCTTGCTTACTTGAATATGAGATTATAATGTTGTTGAGCTATTGTCTCTATAGGTCAATTTTGAAAATCTCGTAATGGTAAGTATGCAATAAATAATTTTACTTATAATAAATGAATTTACTTAAATTAAGGGCTCAATTGGTTGTTTTTATGATTTTTACTAACCTTCAGTTTCTGTATCAATGAGTAATGTGATATTCTTACTGGGCTAGTGTAGCTCACCCATTTATTAACTATTTCAGATTAAGAAAACCAAGATTCAGATCCCGATCCCGATCAACAAAGGGGTTGTGAATAGTTCACCACTCGTACTTCTTCAAAAGCTAGTGAAGGTTGTCCTAGGATGCTCAGTTGTTTTCTTTTCATTTATTTCTTTGATTTTTGTTTGTTCTTTAGAAGGGACAGTCCCATAACCCTATTGGGTATTTTAAACTATTGTGTAAGGAATGTAAACCCTAACTTTATTATTCTGCTTCTGCATTCAATTCATGTCTTTATTTTCTTTTAAGTTCCAGGCCTTTACAGCAAGTCTAAATATCTCTACTTACGTGTCCCATGCATGAAATACATTCAACAATTTTTTTCTTACTCTTTTTCAGGTAGCAGGGACACACTAAGCATAATTTCTAAAACAGAGCTGTACTTTCTTTTGTGTATGTACCGAACCTAGGGTATTAGTTCATGTCACAATATTCCAATGTTATCTCTTCTTGACAGTCATTAATCCTAAGCTCAGTCATCACCAGAATCACTGCCTTCACCACCCAGTTCGATGGTGATAAGACTGACCTACATATCGCTTGCCCTCAAGCACTTTTGGATTTTTGGTCTTTGGATGACATGGGCTTCCTGGAATTGAAAGACGGCCTCCCCTGCTTTAACCCACATGGACCTCTTGTGCCACATGACAAAAGAATCTAGAACAAGTAGCACGAGCGCCAAACACAAGTCACCCCAGCTTCTCCACTGCCCAACTTCAAAGAATTCATGGACCATACACTGCTGCACATCCGCATGATAAATGGAACCTTGTACAACATGGGCTCCTTGAGGGAACTGCATGAGAAAGTTGATGCCCTAACACAATTGATCGCCCAAACTAGACACTCAAACATGCAAATTCACATAAGATGAACACATGGGAGTCTTCTTCTCTCTACTTTACTTAAGAGTTTTTATTTTTTCATTTTATCTTCTGTCTATTTTTTGTTTGTTCATTGCCTTCTCTTAAACTTGCAACACATTGGGGACAATGTGTAGTTTAAGTGTAGGGGAATTAGTACCTTGTATTCTGCACTAGGCACCCTAAATAGCTAGTTTCATATATGCCACATGATTCTAGATACACTGGCCTTCTAAAGGTTAGTTACACTACACATGCACCTCTAACAATTTTTGACTCACACCCTTTCAACGCACCTCTAGTAATTTTTGACTCACACCCTCTCATCTATCTTTATCATTTCAAACAACCCAAATGGGATATTTAAAAAATCGAATTGCACTTATAACAATCTTTTAGGAATTGTAGCGGTTTTTCAAAAATAAAAAATCAAACTGCATGGCTTGTAGCCAAGTTAGCAGAATGGGAACCAAGTTATGACCCGCTAAGCCATAGCCAAGGTCAAGGCAACATTTAAATTTAAAAGGATCGTGCACAACAAAAATAAACCTTGCCCAAGGCTTGTGCGTCCACCTGCAGTGCACTTAAAAAAATAGACTTTTTGAATATTGGAGGAGATATCCTCCCTGCCTTTATCCAAGGGCCAAAAATCATGAGGAAAAAATTATGGAAAGATACAAATATGTTGAAATCAAGGACAGGTTTAGAAATAAAGCAAAAAAAAGAAATCTTGGACTCCCGATGGCTATAAAGCAGGCAGCTACCAAAGTAGAAGGATCATCTCTCTTCTTCCTAATGCCGCACACAATAGCTTCTACTACTTCTTCAATTTTTTTCTTCATCTTTCTTCTTCTCTTTATTCTCCAAGAACTCACTTGTGTTAAAAAGTCCACCATGAGTGGCTAATTTATTTATTTTTTTCCTAGTTAAGATTTAGTGTACTCTAGTGACGTATTTGTGAGATCTAATTGATTTGATTCATCTTTTGTTGAATCCTTGGTATTTATTTACTGGTTGTGATTACATGTACTTGTCACTTTGAATTTGTTTGGACAGGGCCTGTTGAACGTGTCTAGAAGTTGTAAATAGTTGGTCAAATCTCTTAAATCCATAATTATTTGTGTGACTATGTTACTTAGCAACTATTAGTGCCACACTGAGGTAAGTGATCTGGATGACCAGTTCACGCTGATGAATTTGGCAACTTGAATCAGGTTCTTCAAGTTTTTAAAGCTACTGGCAAGTTAAATCCCATGGACGTTCCCATGACTGCTTGATAGTGAAAAAGCTAATAAATGAACATTTCTTGTCCATTTTAAAAATAAGAAAAGATTGGTAGTCGGAACGTTTTTGACCACTATAACTTGTTTGTCATACCTTAAATAAAACTAATCCTTGCATGCATGATCAATTACATTATTAGAATTGGCTATTTCATTAACTAGGAATCCTCTTTATAATTGTTTAGATTTTAACTTGCAGCTGAGATTTCGCTCAATTTCATTTTACTTATTTTTCATTTTATGTTTCGTGTAATTAGTCCTATAAAACCCCCCTCTTGTTTACTTTTCTATTACTGATCAAGGAACAAAATCAATTTTTGACTCCCTATGGATTCCACCCTTCTTACCACTATTATGTTTCAGTTTTATTAATTAATTATGATTTTATTTTGGTGGATTCGACTGCCATCAAAGTATTTTGAAACTTCTTAGCCCAACTTCTTATAGTTGGACCTATTTCCCCAAGCCCATCTTGTATGTTCTTGGACTTTCCTATTTGAGACAAAACAGGAAACAATGAGGAATTGCTTGCGGTTTCCATTTTGGGAAGAGGTGAAACCTGTTCCCTGCATGATTAGTTTTCCTTGCAGTTGCGGGACTTCTCCCGGGCATGGGCATTCTCACAACCACACTCCTCTTTAGTATTTGTTATGTTTGGGATCACATCGGTTGCTCTTAATAATATTTAGAAGTTTATTATTAAAACTATATTATTTAAGATTTATTCCACTTTTGTTATGATTTCCTTTCCTAGATTTATTTGTATTACACATTTTTTTTGTTTAAAATTTTAAACATTTAAATTGGCACTTCCCACCTAACTCCATAGTTAGATCTTCAACCCAAAAGATTTGTATTCGAATTTTAACCTCCCAAAATTAGCTTATTTTGTTGTTCCTTTCCATATTTATTAGCAGTTTAAATGTATATCTTAATTTCATTTGACCCACAAGTATTTTACAATTAAATTCCTTATTTAGTGTCATTCACTATTCTAGGCCATTAACCCAACCCCAACAATTAAGTATTATTATTAATCTCTTTGTTTTGCTTTCTTCCCATTTTAGTATTAATTATTTACAAGTTTATTTATTCTCCTTTTGATTTTGTCATAATACTATTATATAAGAGAACTTCATCAAAATTCTTAGAAGATATCAAGAATCTGATTTAGTAAATACTTGTGATATGCGATTGAATTTTTTTCTTGTCTTCAAATGCATATGTTATTTCTTGAAAAACAATAGTCTATTAAAAATTTAGATATCTTTCCTAATATTCAAAAGTCTTGGGTTTAAGAAAAATGTGATCATTAATTTTTTTGAAGTATGAATGTTTAATCAACACAATAAATTTTTTATTTCATCCCTTTATTCTCATTGTTTCTTGTTATTGGTTATGTGGTTTTTGTTAATTAATGTGATACATTTGTTTGTTTCTTCTAAAAGATTTATTATATTTTATAATAATGTGATTAGTTATTTTACTGTAAAGTCTTTAGTTGTAAATCTTCTATTTATATACCAATATAATAAAATAGGTTAGTAATTAACTTCTAAAACATAATTTAATTGTCAATGAAAATTTTGAAATACCATTTAACATTCTACTCGAAGAACAGTGTAATCTAAAAATATAATTTCATAATAATAATATTCTATATTGGTTGTGGACATTTTTTGAAAATTTATGATTGCTACTCTAGTTATCCAGTCTGTAAAGTCCTTATTTAAAAGAAAAAAAAATATTACTAGAAATAAATGGATGTATTTATGTATAAATATATATTCTGTGTACTATTGCAAAATGATAAGTCTTATGATAAAACCATCTACTTTTTAAATACTTATTACTTTTATAATTTTACATGGTTAGCTCCTAATTTAGTATTTCAAATGCATTTCTTCATGGTGAATCATAAGAGCTCTATATATATGAAACACCTATAAAAATAAATAAACTTTGAATTTACTCATCTCATTTACAAGTGAAACAAATCATTTTTCATATTAAAATAGCAGCCAATGGCTTAGTTTTCTTAGTTAAGTATTTATCATTTATCCCACAACTTTTATAACTAGAAACAATACCTACGAGATCTCCTATTTTTATAGAAGTATAAAATAATTCAGTTTTTCATTTATCCCATGACTTTTATGATTAGAAGGAATACCTACAACATCTCCTATTTGTATAGAAGTACAAAATCATTCAATTTGTTATTTGGCCCATGACTTTTATGGCTTAAAGGAATACTTACAAGATTTTCTATTTGTATAGAAGTACAAAATCATTCATTTTATCATTTGTCCCACGACTTTTATGGCTAGAAAGAATACCAACAAGATCTCTTATTTCTATAGAAGTACAAAATCATTCAGTTATACATGTAACGTCCTTATTGTTGCTCTTCCCAAACCTTATGGATTTGCTTTAAAGTGGTGTATTGCTTGCCCCTCGGGTCATAATATTGCTGCAAAAACAAAGACAATCTTTAACTTGTGTGATAATTTTGTAAGAATTTATAGATGTAACTATAAACTTATAATTTACTAAAATAGGCTAAACCATGGTTTCCAATATAATTGAATTGGTTCAATTAGTTGAATTACTAAAGGAATATAAAGTATTTTATATGAATTTATGGATGTAATTTTTAAATTTAAGATGTACGAAAATAGGCTAAATGGTAGTTTGAATATAATTAAATTTGGTTAATTAATTGGATAACCAAAGGAATATTAAGTATTATATATACATATACATATATATATATATCAAGGTTAATATTCATATGTGTACATTTATATGTCATGTTTAACTATAGTATTAATCAAAGTTAAGATTCTGTAATAATTACCATATATATTATATAACAAAGCAAACCTTGATATATATTTTTTACAATTATATAAAACAAAATACTTGTTTTCCTTTTGCTGCCCTAGCCTTAACGGTTGTAATGGTGAGAGAAAATGAGATAGTTGCCTATATATGATCACCACTCTTAATTGGAATTTGGATACATGTGTTATCTTCCAATGCATGGTACATAAATCCTTGCATTGGTGGTAGCACAAGTGAAGCCTTACCGAGCAGAAACAAGATCAACATGGTCTTGGGCCTGTTAGATTTTGTTGTTATGAAGAGGAAAAAGTTTCCTCCTTTAAACCTTATGACGCAAGGTTGGACAGTGAAAAATATTAACATCAAATATCTAGATTTTATATATGTGTCTGAAGATTAAGAAGAACAAAAAGAAGCTTGTTTTTTTTTCTTTCGTTTAAGGAATAGAGCTTTAGTGTGTACCTTTGAATTTAATTTATAATGAATAACTTGAGAGGTTACGTAGGTTGTGGTAAACCATGCTTTCGCAATATTTCTTCTTTACACCAATCAAGAAAACTAAGTTTTATTGAAGAATAATTGAAATGTGATGGGAGAATAGATGATGTACAATTGAGTATTTTATGTAGAGTGTGAAAAATATAGATTTTATTTTATACTATAGTTTACAAAATCTTTAAACTTAGATGAAGAATTTATGAGTATCTGGAATGTGATTTTGATTTTTGAAATCTTTGATCTAAATGAAGAATCTATTGCTATTTGAGAGACAATTTTATTTTATTTATTCGATATCTTACTTAATATATATAAAATAATTCAAAATATGGTTTGATTAATTCTATGGTCGCCAACCGTATAAAATTAACTTTTGAATTTTAATCTATGTGCTAAAGAACTTATTCATAATTTATTTTTAAAAAAGTAAAAGACAACTTTATTAAGATAATGGTAGAAGTTTATTGCCACGCATAAGGTACAACGTTGGATTACACAAAAACGTTGGCTATACTTTACAATAAAGTGATTAGTTATTTTAATGTAATGTTTCTAATTTAAACCATTTATTAATATACCAATATATAAAAATTAGTTAGTAATTAGCTTTGGAAACATGATCTAATTGTTAATAGAAATTTTGAAATACTTTTTAATATCCTACTCAAAGTATAGTCTAATATAAAAGTATAAGTTGATAACAATAACATTCTATGTAACGACCCAGGAACAATAATTATCCTAGAGCCCAAAAATTGAAAAGCATGTATACATTTCAAGGAAAATTTTAATGAAAATAATTTCTAATAATAGACCGTGATGTTTGAAAATACCAAAAGCCAAATTTTCATAAAATAGTAATTTAATCTAACCCTGAAAATTTTAAATTTTCCAAGAAAATAATATTAAATTTTCAAATATTAAGAAAGATAAAAGCAAATTGATATAAGGGTTAAATTGAAAAGGCTTGAATTGAAAAAAAAAATCTTTAATTTAAAAAATGACTAAAATGAAGAAGATTTTTAAAACAAGGAAAAATATGTAATTTTTGAAAGCTTTGATGTCTCAGCGAAGTGAAGTGTCCAAGAGAGCAATCAGAAATGTAAATGCAAGGGAGGAATTGTGGTAAATTTTGACATTTTATTACAAAATGAATCACTTGGAATAAAATTTACTTTTGAATTTAATTTTTATGCTGAAGAACTTATTAACCATTTATTTTGAAAATTAAGCGATAATTTTGTTAAGAGATAATTTTGTAAGATAATTATAGAAGTTATCATGCTACAATATAATAGAGCCTGATCTATCCATGCAACAAAACTACTAAATCTCAAGTTCCTTGCATCATACACACTGGTGTTGCTGAAAATTGCTAGCCAACATTTTTTATTTCTGTATATATAGAAGATCTTGTATGTATTCTTTGTACTGACAAAAGTCGTGTGAAAAATGATAGATACTCAAACAAGTAAACTAAGTCACAAATTTATAAAAGTAATCAGTATTTTAATAGCCATTTATTTTGTCACAAGACTAAACGTTTTGGAATAATAAATATTGAATTCACAATTGCAGCTCTATGCCACCAATCTCATTTACCAAATATTAATTGATAAATTTATCTACATCCATTTATACATAATGTGAGAAAAATATTGAGGCTAAAATTTAGTTTTAAGTCTAAATAGTGAGGTGAAAATGAAGAGACAACAAAATGTGAGGAAAAAAATATTGACTGTGAGCTAAGAGGAAGAGCGAACGAATTGATTAGTTGAATAAAAAAGCTTCCAAGGACGATGAATTTTTTATTTTTAAGCTCTAATAAACCATGTGGTGGAATAATTTTTTTATATATAATTATCTTTTAAAATTTCGTACAAGGATAGTAATAAGTTAAAGTTAACTCAAAAAATTTGTAAATGTATCGCATTAGTTAAACTTACAAGATCATAAGTTAATTTAATGTTACAAAGTAAAGTTTGTACCAGTACACAATCATTTTAAAGGCTCACAAGGTGCTAAATATTATGATCATGTAAACTTTTAGTTTACAGCATAAAATATTATCATTATCGACTTATATTTTTTATATCACACTATGTAGAATGTTAAAAGGTATTTTATAATTTTTATTAACCATTAGATTATGTTTCTGATATTATGTTTTAACCGATTTTTATATATTGGTATATAGATGTATGATTTAAACTAAAATATTACATTAAAATAACTAAACATAATATTGTAAAGTATTGTAAATTTTTCAAAAGAAACAAACAAATGTATCTCATTAATTAATAAAAACCATGCAATCTATAAAAAGAAACAATGATAATTTAGGGATGAAATTAAATATTTAGCATGTCTATCAAGCATTCATATTTAACAAAAAGAAGAATTAATGATCATATTTTTTCATGAAGCCAAGACTTTTGAATATTAAGAAAAATATCTAATTATTTAATAAACTTCTGTTTCTCAAAAAATAACAAACACATTTGAAGAAAAAAAAAAACTAGTTGCATATTACAAATTTATACCGAATAAGAATCTTGATATCTTGTAAGGATTTTGATGAAGTTTTCTTATATAATAGTATTATGACAAAATAAAAAAAAAAATTCAACTTTAACACACTTTTTGTATATATACCATACGTGTACATAGAAAATGAGAAACACCTGTAGCTTTGAATTTAAAACATTAGCTAATTTTTGTTCTTAAATCACTAATTTGAAATAAAAAATTATCAAGTGATTGTAATATGCTAAATTTTATTTCTAAAATTTTTTAATAAAAATTTATGATGTCCTACTTATATGGTCAACAAATTTATTTATATTCTGAAGCACTTAACACTTAATTATTTAATTTTAATCAATTATCAAGGAAATAACTCTACATTCATATGTATGTATAGTATGGTAAAGAAATGTGAAAAGGATAGACTTGCTTAACCGTAATCATTAAATTGGTCTTCAAAAGACAAAAATTATAAAATTAAAAAATAGTTAGTAGAAAATATTCAAAAATATTTCTATCTATCTCAATTTTCCTAATTCAATTTTCATTTTGAGCTTCATTGTTCCAATAGCACTCACCATTTCATCTAGAATTCTGAATGCCCATAATATTCATCTTCTAAAAATTGAAAAAAAATTGTAAAAGACCAAAAGATCAAGTTTTTGTTGCTTATAATTCAAAAAAAAATATTGCGGCGTGATAAACTTTTAAAATTACTTAACAAAATTGTTTCATGTTTTTCAAAGTAAATGGCTAATGAGTTCTTCTGCATAAAGATTAAATTTAAAAATAATTTTTTTTAAATGACTCATTTTGTACTATAATGACAGCCATAAAAATAATAAAATCAATGTTCATAAGCATTTTATATAAATTAAGTAAAATATCCAATAAGTATAATAAAATCATGTCCCAAATAGCCTTGGATCCTTTATTTAAGTAATCAAATTTAAAATAGCCACAATTCTCTATTTACTTTAAATAGTTTATGATTCTTTATTTGAGTTCAAATATTTCATAAATTATAGTATAAAATAAGACTTACGTTTTTCACAGTCTGCATAAAATTATCAACCCTATACATTTATTCTCTTCTCACATTATTATCGTTCTTCAATAATTAGTTAGTCCTCTTGATTGATGCAAAGAAGAAGTATCGTGAAAATTTGATTACGTTCTCTATGTATTTTATATTACCTTATACTTTGTGTAGGATGTTAGAGGGTATTTCAAAATTTTTATTAACAATTAGATCTTGTTTTTAAATTTAATTACTAACCAATCTTTATATATTGGTATATAAATACATGACTTAAAGTAGAGATATATTATTAAAATAATTAATCATATTATTGTAAAGTAAACTGATATTTTTGTGTAATGAGGCATTTTACCTTATACGTGGTTATAAGCTTCTATCATTATCTTAAGAAATTTGTCTTTTTTAACTTTAAAAAAAATAAATAATGAATAAGTTCTTTTAGCGCATGAATTAAAATTCAAAAGATAATTTTAATATAGTTGGCGACCATAGAATTAATCAAATCATTATTTTTAATTATTTTATATATATTAAATAAGATATCACATAAATAAAATAAACTCTCAAATAGCGATGGATTGTTCATTCAAGTTAAAGGTTTCAGAAAATGAAACCATTTTCTAAATATCAATAGATTATTTATTTAAGTTCAAAGATTTTATAAGTTATAGTATAATAAAATCTACATTTTTCATGTTCTATATAAAATACTCAACTGTATGTCATTTATTCTGCTATCACAATTTAATTGTTCTTAAATTAGACTTAGTCTTCTTGACTGATGCAACAAAGAAGTATAGCAAAAAGTTGGTTTTTCAAAGCCTACATAACCTCTCAAGTTATATATTATAGATTAAAGTCAAGGATACGCACTTAACCTCCATTCATTCAAAAAAAGAAAAAAAAAGTTTTTTTCCATTCTTCTTGATCTTCAGGCACAAATATGAAATCTAGATATTTAATTTTAATATTTTTTAGAGTCTAAATATGAGGTCAAAAGGTTTAATGGTGGAAGCTTTGGAGAAGTTATGTACCAAAAAAATCTTACGGGACCCAAGACCATGTTGCACTCATTTCCACTTGATAAGGCTTCCCTTATGTAATCTGTACCAACATCCTTTTCCATTGTAGACGTGTTTTTCTTGGATGGTTTTCTTTATGATAAATTTACTAATTATATGGATAAAATTAAAATTATTGCTGTAGTCGAACTATTTTAATTTCCTTCACATATCTCACTAGGAGCTTCACTAGAAGAACAAACTTGATATATTGGTTCCTGATCCATACAAGATTAAGTTTAACAGGATATCATGTTACAAGTTTGATTAGCATAAAATAGAGCTGGTGAAGTTATATTTGAAGAAAACAATCAACTTTGAAATGATAATAATGTTGTATATTATTATTGCAAGTTTTTCTATTCCTTGAGAGCATCAAAACAAGCTCTAATATCTATTTATGAGCTTTTCAAAAATACTGATCATCTCTTGATTTAAATTTGACATATAATAATCCATTTATTATTTTTTAACGAAATATGATAAATGAATCCAATACACTTGGTTTAAACATATTAGATTGAATTACTAATGAGATATATTACTTCAATATTAGTCATCCCATGAAAAAGAGATAATTTTTCAAAGAGTGATAAGATGTTATATAATAGAGATAGTCCTTAGTGATAGATAATACTTCATAGTCACTTCAATAGAACTTTGAAAAAATTTGTTTTGCTTTTTTTACTATTTATATAAAATACACTAAAGTTTTAGGTATAGATGATGTTTAACCATGCACTATTCTTTGGTGGTGGCTTACTACCAATCTATTTAACAATTTTATCTTTTATATCTCAAAAAATTTTAATAATCTAATCATTTTAGAACCTAAGAATTTTGAGAATTAGGAAAAACATTTAATTCTTTAATAAACTATTATTTTTCAGGAAATAATATCTACATATATTTAAAAGAAAGCCAATAGCATGTAAATAGTTTCTACTAAATTAGATCCTTTATTTTATTTAGGAATTTTAGTAAAATTTTCTTAAATAATTAGATTATGATAAATTAAAAAATAAATTCAAGTGTACCTCACACTTCTTTTAAATATACTTTCTATGTACATATTTTACAAAAATAAATATGTCTACTTAAACAATATATAGCATTATTGTTAGATAATTTTTTAGATAAAAACAAATATACATATACAGATATATATATATATATCTTCTATTGACCTTTAGTTATTCTCTCATTAATTCCAAAGAGTTTTCTTTCTCCTCTCTAAAACCCAAATTCCAAACACAAATTTTCAAGTCTAATAATCACCAATCATACAGCTACAAGCACTTTTGATAAGAGCATCCAATGCATGGCCACTATAGAACCTGAACAAACAACGACTAGTTAGAGAGCCTTGTCATCCACTGTCTCCATGCCCAGAGCCTCATTAGATGTTGTTGCAAGCACTGTAGTGATTTATGTATTATGCAGTGGAAGAAAGCACGTGCATCCAGATTCCAATTGAATGTTGTGATCAAGATCGAGTTATTAATGAAACAAATGATCATGCAGTATGGATTTATGTATAGTAGACATAAAATCCAAAATATATTCCAATTTGTGTAATGATTAAGCCAGAGTAATGATTAGGAGAAATTAGGGTTGTGCATTCTGCACATAATAAATACATGTGTGGCACTCAGAGTCCCTAAAGCAACACTTGTAGCAATCAAAGGACACACAAGAGGTGTATTCTGTATTTTAGATCTCTTGTACACCCTCTGTAAATTTTATAACTTTCCCTTCATCAACATCATAGTTTATCTTTCAGAAACACATATATGTACATTACTTAGCATAATGTATAGTGGATTTGCACATGAATATATACATATACAACCAAAACAATGATAAAAAATTTATCTCTCATAAGGCCAATCGGGGCACCTCAACCATTTATTAGCAAAACATCATGGTAGAGCTTGTAATCCCTAGTAGTGCGGAGGCAAAAGCGTCGGTCCTTTTTACACCTTGTGCAGGTAATGAACTCGCCCTAATGGAACTACTGCTTTCCACTAATGAGCCTTGATATGTTATTTACGTTTACAACAAGTTTTTAGTATTTGATTTTGTACTTCTATACAAATAGGAGATCTTGTAGGTACTCCTTCTACCCATAAAAGTAAAGGAACAAACGAAAAACTGAATGATTTTTTACGTTTATACAAATAGGAGATCTTGCACATATTCCTTATACCTATAAAAGTCGTGTGATAAATGACAGATACTGAAACAAATAAACTAACTCACAAAGTTATAAAAATAATCAACATCTTAATAGTAGTTTGTCTTATCATCGGACTTGACATTTTGGAATAGTACACATTGAATTGCTAATTGTATTTTTATGCCACCAACCCCCCCTACTTAGTATTAATTGATAATTCCATCTTTTAGATATATACATATTTATATACATCAATTTATACATGAAGTGAAGAAAATTTTGATGCTAAAAATTAGTTTTAAGGCTAAAAATTGAGGTGAAATAAAGAGAAAAGATAATGTAAGGAAAAAAAAGTGGACTATGAGCTAAGAGGAAGAGAGAACAAATTGATTACTTGGATAGAAAAGCTTCCAATGAGGATGAATTTTTTATTTTTAAGCTATAATAAACTATTTGGTGGAATAATTTTTTTAGTGTATAATTATCTTTTAAGATTTCATACGAGGTTAGTAATAAGTTAATAGTAACTCAAAAAACTTACAAATATATAACATTAATTAAACTTACAAGATCAGTAATAATTTAATATTATAAAGTAAAATTTGTGTACAATCATTTAAAAGGCTCAAAAGATGCTAAATGTTGTGACCACATAAATCTTTAGTTTACAGTTTAAAATGTTATCAATTTTTACTTATATTTTTTATATAACACTATGTAGGATATTAATAGGTTTTTTAGAATTTTCATTAACAATTAGATCATGTTTTCGATATTAAATTTTGACTTATTTTTATATATTGGTATATAAATATATGATTTAAACTAAAATATTATATGAAAATAACTAATCACATTATTATGAAGTATACTAAATTTTTCAAAAGAAACAAACAAATGTATCACATTAATTTATAAAAACCATGCAATCAATGAAAACAAACAAAGAGAATTTAAGGATGAAATAAAAAATTTAACATGTTGATCAAGCATTCATACTTAGGAAAAAAAAATCAATGATCACATTTTTCATGAAGGCAAGATTTTTGAATATTAGGAAAAATATCCAATTGCTTAATAAACTATTATTTCTCAGAAAATAACAAATGCATTTGAAGACAAAAAAATCTAGTTCCTTATCACAAATTTCTATTCAATCATAATCATGATATCTTGCAAGGATTTTGATGAAATTCTCTTATATAATAGTATTTTATCAAAAAAAAAAATATGAAGAGGGAGACTTGGTTAAATGTTTTCATTAAATTGGTCTTTTAAGATAAAAATTACGAAATTAAAAAATAGTTAGCAAAAAATATTCAAAGCTATTTCCATCTATGTTATTTTCTTTTATTCACTTTTTCTTTTGAGCTTCATTGTTCTAATAGCGCTCACCATCTTCATCTAGAATTTTGAATTCTCATAAAAATCATCTTCTAAAAATTGAAAATAATGTTGGAAACCTACATAAATTTTTAAAATTATCTTAACAAAATTGTTTTCTACTTTTCAAAATACATGGCTAATTAGTTCTTCACTACAAAGATTAAATTCAAAAGTAAATTTTATTTGAAGTGACTCATTTATACTATAATGGCAGCCATATAACTAACAAAATCAATCTTCATAAGAATTTTATATAAATTAAGTAAAATATCTATTAAGTATAATAATATCAAGTCCCGAACAGCCGTGGATTCTTTATTTAAGAAATAATATTTTAAATAGCTACAATTCTTTGTTTACTTTAAATATTTTATGATTCTTTATTTGAGTTCAAAGATTTCATAAGTTATAGTATAAAATGAGACTTACGTTTTTTACGGCCTACACAAAATAATCAACCTACACATTTATTCTCTTCTTACATTGTAATTGTTCTTCAATAATTAGTTAATCCCCTTGATTGATGCAAAAAAGAAGTATCGTGAAAAGTTAGTTACTTTCTCTATGCATTTTACATTGTTATCGTTATCGACTTATGATTTTATATTACACTATACTTTGAGTAGGATGTTATAGGGTATTTCAAAATTTTCATCAACAATTAGATCAAGTTTTTAAGGTTAATTACTAAGCAATCTTTATGTATAGGTATATAAATACATAATTTAAAGTATAGATATTGTATTATAATAACTAATCACATTATTATAAAGTATAGTCGACGATTTTGTGTAACAAGACTTTTTACCTTATACGTGGTAATAAACTTCTATCGTTATCTCAATAAAATTGTTTTTTTTAACTTTAAAAAAAATAAATGATGAATAAGTTCTTTATTGCATGAATTAAAATTCAAAAGTTAATTTTAATACAGTTAGCAACCATAAAATTAATTTTTAATGCATGGATTGAAATTCAAAAGTCAATTTTAATACAATTGGCGACCATAAAATTAGTTAAATCAATGTTTTTAATTATTTTATATATATTAAGTAAGATATTATATAAATATAATAAAATCACGTCTCAAATAGCGATTGGTCATTTATTTAAGTTCAAGATTTCAATAAATGAAACTACTTTCCAAATAATCATAAATTCTTTATTTAATTTCAAAGATTTTCGAAGTTATAGAATAATAATATCTACAATTTCTATGACCTATATAAAATAATCAATCGATGTCATTAATCCTCCCATCACAATTTGATTATTCTTCAATTAAACTTTGTATTCTTAACTAGTGCAACGAAGAAGTATAGAAAAAAGTTAGTTTTCCAAAGCTTACATAATCTCTCAAGTTATTTATTATAGATTAAACTCAATGGTACGCATTTAACTTCCATTCATTCAAAGAAAGCAAAAAAAGTTTCTTTCCATTCTTCTTAATCTTCAGGCACAAATATAAAATCTAAATGTTTGAAGTTAGTATTTTCTACAATCTAAATCTCAAGTCACAAGGTTTAAAGGAGGATGCTTTGGAGAAGATCTATACAAGCAATAGAGAATTGAGAATTATTGATGAAGATGGTGAGTGCTATTGGAACAATGAAGCTCAAAAGAAAAAGTGAAGGAAGGAAAATCAGATCGATGGAATACCTTTGAATATTTTCTACTAACTATTTTTTAATTTTCTAATATTTATCTTTAGAAGACCAATTTAATGATGACGGTTAATGAAGTCTACCCTATTCAGATTTATTTACCATACTGTACAAACATATGTACGTAGATTTTATTTTGGTAAAACAATTTGATATGTAACTTGATTTTTTAAGTTTTCTAATGCATTTGTTATTTTCTGAGAAACAATAGTTTATTAAACAATTAGATTTTTTTCTAATATTCAAAAGTCTTACTTATGAAAAATGTGATCATTAATTCTTTTTTTTAGTATGAATAGTTGATTAACATGCAAAATCTTTTATTTCATTCCTTAATTCTCATTGATTCTTTTCATTGATTGCGTGGTTTTTATTAATTAACGTAATACATTTGTTTGTTTCTTTTGAAAAATTTAGTATACTTTATAATAATGCGATTAATTATTTTAATGCAAGATTTTAGTTTAAATCATATATTTATATACCAATATATAAAAAATCGGTTGAAATTCAACATATGAAATATGATCTAATTATTAATAAAAATTCTAAAATACCTTATAACATACTTCATAGTATAATATAAAGAATATAAGTCCATAATAATAATATTTTAAATTGTAAACTAAAGGTTTGCATGGTCACAATATTTAGCACCTTGTGAGCTTTTTAAATGATTGTATACTCGTACAAACTTTTTTTTAAATACTAACTTAACTTATTACTGATATTATAAGTTTAATTAATGTAATAATCTCACTTATCACTATTAGATCAATAGTGCGCTAAATACCGTACTCGATCATCCAACGCACACACATAAGTTTGGACTTATATTTGAAGTTTTACTATAAAATTTTATTATTTTAATAATTATAATCCTACTGCATGTAGATGCCTAAATCGATACCAAGGAGAGTGTGAGGACACACTACCTCAAAGAAAAGAGAATTATAGTTATATCAGAAAATGGTAAACGATAAATAGTTCAGTATCCACCCAATCTATGAGTAGGATTCCTATCAGTAAACAGTAAGCAGTGACAACAGTCATAATAGTAACTCTAGTAATACTCCTCCTGAGTACTAAATAGATGTATTTACTAAATATTTTAGTTATTAAATTTTTTATTAGTTTTCTCTTATTCTTTCTTAATTATTCATCTAGATTCCATTTTTTATCCATGATTCCCTTAATTAACTTCTTTTTTCTAGAGATTTATTTATTTTATTTCATTTTAATAATTTATTGCTTTTATTTGTTTTTAGTATTATTTTTATATATTTTTTTAATTTTGTTTTGATAATTTACTTCTCTTTTTTTCTTACTCTATTCTACTTTTCTTGATTGAATTTTTTAATGATTTTAAAACTGGTATATTTTGTTCATTTTCTAAATTTAATTTATTTTAAAATTCTTTTTTTTCCAATTTTGCTATTTGTAAAAAACTAACCTGCAAGGAGAGAGAGATATATATATATATTTCTTTTCCAAACCCGTACCTTCCCAATTCGTTTATGTTTTTCCATCTTACCATCCTTCAATAAATAGTTTATCAAATGCAAGAATACACAAAAATCTATCCAATTTATAGATTTTAAACCAAACGGACTCATGCACACACACACATTTATTCAATCATAAAATCACAACAGAGATCAGATTTAAAAACTAAATTTATTCATAATGTGTCTATAAAACACCATTGCATGCATAAAATATATTACTACAGATCTTACCTTCCTGAAGAATTCAAAAACAACTTACATGCGCGAAAAAATCAACTTCAGATGACTAGAAAACAGAGATGAGTTGCTTGCACTATCAACAGTGGGTTACAATTTCTTTTTGTCAACAGTGGGCTACTTGGTGGTAGAACCACTCAAACAATTAAGGATTTGAGGGGTTCGACTAACTGCCTGCGGTTTCTCTTCTCGTATGTCGGGCCCTGTTCAAACTTATTCAAAACAACAAATATATATTGGTGTAGGAAGTAAATAATTATAGCTATGAAATAAAACTCAAATTAATTTGATTAAATCTCACAAATACATTGCTAGAGTTTGCTTGATCTATCAATTAGGAAAAGAAAAATAAATCAGTCACTCGTGGTGAGCTTTTTAACACAAATGAGTTCTTGAAAAGTATGAGAAAGAAGAAAGATGAAGAAAAAATTGTAGATGCACCAGAACTTGCTATGATCCCAAATATTGCAAATACTAAAAAGGAGTGTGGTCGTGAGAAAGCTCGTACCCACGAGAAGTCCCGCAACTGTAAGGAAAACCAATCATGCAGGGAACAGGTTTCACCTCTTCCCAAAAAGGAAACCGCAAGCAATTCCTCTTTGTTTCCTATTTTGTCTCAAATAGGAAAGTCCAAGAACATAGAAGATGGACTTGGGGAAATAGGAAACAAAATCCAATTGCCCATAAGTCAAATTACTAGAAGTCAGGCCAAGAAGTTTTAAAATACTTTGATTGTAGTTGAATCCACCAAAATAACATCCTAATTAATTAATAAAACTAAAACATAATAGTGGTAAGAAGGGTGGAATCCACAGGGAGTCAGAAATTGATTTTGTTCCTTGATTAGTTATGGAAAAGTAAACAAAAGGGGGTATAAGACTAATTACATGAAACATAAAATGAACAATAAGTAAAACGAAGTTGAGCAAAATCTCAGCTGCAAGTTAAAATCTAAACAATTGTAAAAAGGATTCCTAGTTAATGAAATAGCCAACTCCAATAATTTAATTGATCATGTATGCAAGGATTAGTTTTATTTAATGTATGACAAACAAGTTATAGTGGTAAAAAACTTTCCAACTACCAATCTTTTCTTATTTTTAAATTGGCCAAGAAACATTCATTTATTAGCTTTTTCACTATCAAGCAGTCATGGGAACGTCCATCGGATTTAGCTGTCAATAGTCTTGAAAACTAGAAGAACCTGATTCAAGTTGCCAAATTCATCGGCGTGAACTGGTCATCCAGATCACTTACCTCAGTGTGGCACTAATCGCTGCTAAGTAACATAGTCACATAAATAATTATGGATTTAAGAGATTTGACCAACTATTTACAACTTCTAGACACGTTCAACAGGCCCTGTCCAAACAAATTCAAAGTGACAAGTACATGTAATCACAACCAGTAAATAAATACCAAGGATTCAACAAAAGATGAATCAAATCAATTAGATCTCACAAATACATCACTAGAGTACAGTAAATCTTAACTAGGAAAAAAATAAATAAATTAGCCACTCATGGTGGACTTTTTAACACAAGTGAGTTCTTGGAGAGTAAAGAGAAGAAGAAATATGAAGAAAAAAATTGAAGAAGTAGTAGAAGCTATTGTGTGTGGCGTTAGGAAGAATAGAGATGATCCTTCTACTTTGGTAGCTGCCTGCTTTATAGCCATCGGGAGTCCAAGATTTCTTTTTTTTGCTTTATTTCTAAACCTGTTCCTTGATTTCAACATATCTGTATCTTTCCATAATTATTTCCTCATGATTTTGGCCCTTGGATCACGGTAGGGATGATATCTCCTCCAATATTCAAAAAGCCTATTTTTTTAAGCGCACTGCAGGTGGACGTGCAAGCCTCGAGCAAGGTTTATTTTTATTATACACGATCCTTTTAAATTTAAATGTTCCCTTGACCTTTGCTAAGGCTTAGCAGGTCATAACTTGGGTCCCATTCTGCTGACTTGACTAGAGGCTATGTAGTTCAATTTTTTATTTTTGAAAAATAGCTACAGTTCCTAAAAGATGGTTATAAGTGCAATTCAATTTTTTAAATATCCTATTTGGGTTATTTAAAATGATAAAGATAGATTAGAGGGTGTGAGTGAAAAATTGCTAGAGGTGCGTTTAAAGGGTGTGAGTAAAAAATTATCAGAGTTACATGTGTAGTGTAACTAACCTTTGGCAAGGCCAGTGTATCTAGAATCATGTGGCTGTTATGAAACTAGCTATTTAGGGTGCCTAGTGCAGAATGCAAGATACTACTTCTCCCACACTTAAACTACACATTATCCTAAATGTGTTGCAAGTTTAAGAGAAGGCAATGAACAAACAGAAAGTAGAACTCACTTTTTCCATGTACCCCTCTAGATGAGGAAGATAATGAGGAACCGTCAGCTGACTTACCCATTGAAGTTTATGGGGATCCCGTGGATCCGCAAAACTTGAGTGCATGATCGTCCTCGCACTCTAATGAGTCCAATAGCATAGTGAAAGAAGTGGCCCTCTTTTGTATTTTGCAGCCACTTATAGCCCCAGTTATATATATATATATAATTGAAACTCATATTTATAAGAGATTTTATTAATTTTCTCTGCTGCACATAATTTTTATCGTACACTCGTAATTTTGTTTCTGTATCTGACATCCACATGCCTTAATTAGCATCTGGGATGTCATAACTAAGACTTTATAGTCACTTTAATAGAACTTCGAGAAAATTTCTTCATTTTTTTTACCATTTATAGAAGATATACTAATTTTTTAGGGTGACACAATCTTTGATCATGTACCATTCTTTAGTGGTGGCTTACTACCAATCTATTTAATTATTTTATCTTTTATCTCTCAAAAAAATTTAATAATCTCATTTTTGTAGAACCCAAGAATTTTGAATATTAAGAAAAACATCTAAATTTTTAATAAACCATTATTTTTCAGGAAATAATATATGCATATATTTAAAAGAAAGTCAATATCATATCACTAGGTGCTAAATGTTGTGATCATGTAAATTTTTTGTTTACAGTTTAAAATATTATCATTATCGACTTATATTTTTTATATTACACTATGTAGGATGTTAAAAGATATTTTACAATTTTTATTAACTATTATATTATGTTTCTGATATTATGTTTTAACCAATTTTTATATATTGATATATAAATATATGATTTAAACTAAAATATTACATTAAAATAACTAAACAAAGCATTGTTGAGCTTGATTGTTTTGAAACGGGAGCTGGGGATAAGTGAATAGCTTAAGAGGAACCTAAACATCATTAGAAAAATCATTAAAAATGGCTTACCTCTAAAAAGGAAGGGTCTACATGCCTCTGCACTCTCACAGCCTGTCACTCCCTTCCTCCTGATTCACCCTCTATTTTAACTTTTGCACTCTCTCACATTCAGTTTTTCTTTTACTCACTAAAATGTCCACTGCTTCTTAGTTTCCTTTCTTCCTAAAGGAATAGAAGGGAGTCAATGGCAGAACCCAATGATGAGTTTCTGTGTTCATTACTACTTTCGGATCACAACCATGTGATCTTAACCGTGTGATGAAGGATCAAGTGCCCAGGAAGACACTAGCATGCACAGGCTAGGTGTGGTCCTTCCAGCTTGTTTTGCCCAAATCAGTCTTCCATTCTCCTTCATCACACAGCTGGGATCACATGGTTGTGATTGTGATTCCAGCTGTGATATAAATAATGAAAGATAAAAATGAAGTGAAAGATTAACTCCCCTTGTTAATTGACTTGAAGGTGGGATACATTGGAAAACATCACTTTTTGAGAACCACCAAATGTGTTGCCAGGTGATATAAACCTTGGGCAAGGCATATATGGGAATAACACAAGGTCGTGTCAGGCATACATTACTCCATTGAGGTTTAAGTGCCTCAAATTAAAGCACCATATATTGTGGATATGGATTAATCTCAAGTTGAGATAATAATTTGCTTTGGGATTTTAGCTTACTCACAGATACTGTTAATTAGCTCACTTGGGTCTTCAAATTTCAAATGCTTGCTCCTAATTCCTGTTGAAATTATTGGGTGTTAGTAGCAATTGATTTAACAATTTCTTCAAGAGGCATACCTGTTTCTGAGGTGCTGGTTGTTGTTGTGGAGGCAGTCTTGGATGATATTGTTGGAAATCTTATTGCTCTGCTCCATAGCCAAAGTTAGGATGATCCCTCCATCCTCGGTTATAAGTGTTGGAAAATTGGTCATATCTTCCTTGCAGCTAGATGGAGAATCTTTCCATCGCATTAACTAGGTGTTGGTCACATCATCCTTAAGTGTAGGACACATTTTTGCAGGATGTCGAGGATGAGCAAAAATTCCACAAACCCTTGACTGAGGTTTATTACCTGCAGCCATATTTTTCACCAAATAAGATTGTTTAGAAATTTGGGATTCAAGATAAGAAATACATACCTCATTCACCCTCATTGGGGTGTCTCATGCTGATTCAAATTTCTGTGAGGTGGCAGCCATGGTTGCTATCAAATCTCTTGCTTCTCGAGGTGTTTTATTCACTATGGCACCACCACTTGCAGCATCTAACATTCTTCTTTTAGTGGCAGCAGTCCTTCATAAAGATAATGAATGAAAGATTGTTATGAGATGTCATGTTGTGGGCAACTTGCACACAACTGCTTGAATCTTTCCCAATAATCATTGACTCTCTCTGACTCTCTTTGTTTGATTCCGCATATTTCTCTCCTTACTCTAGAAGCTTTAGAGGCAGGAAAAAATCTTTGTAGAAAAATTTTTATATATCAGTCCAAGTAGTAATTGAACCACGAGCTAAATAGAACAATCAATCTTTAACTGCATCACTCAAAGAAAAGGGGAACACTATCACTTATATTTGTTCTTTAGAGACTCCTTGCGGCTTCATACTTGAGCACATAATATAGAATTCCTTGAGATACTGGTACGAGTCTTCATTTTTTAATCCTTGAAAATTTAGCAGCAAATGAATCAATTCAGATTTTAGCTCAAACACAACTTCCAAGGCTGGACAAGTGATACAAATGGGTTGTTGGTTGGTAGGCGGGGCTGTTAGCTCCCTTAAAGTTTCTTCCTTAGTCATCTACTCTATTTCTACTTTTGTTTTGATGACTGTACTGCTGTTTATAAAAAATGTGTCATGCTGACACATTCTTCCCTTTAGTTGAGTATGTTTCCTTAAACTTTTTGTGGTTTTCTAGATTTTTGATTCATAAAGAAGAGGTTCTCCACAATTGGTCCTAGTCATAAAAAGGAAAAACAATTAGTTAATCTCAATTCTCTAGCAACAGTGCCAAAATTTGATGAGTGTCGAATATATTAAAAATAAATTACTAATTAATCACTAAAATAATATTATAGTAGTGGTAAAAAGGGTCAAAACCATAGGGAATTGAAAACTAATTTTCTTTCTTGACCAATGAGTAAAAAGCAAACAAGGGGGGTTTTGTGGAATTCAATAGGCAAAATATAAAATAAACAATGAGAAGAATAATATTAAACAAACTCTTGGCTGTAAATTAAAAGATAAAACAATTATAAAAGAATTCCTAGTCGACAAAATCGCTAGCTCCAATAATGTAATTGATCATAGATGTAAGAGTTTGTTTTACTCAAAATATGGCAAATCAGTTATAGTTGTCATAAACATTTCAACAACCATTCTTTCCTTATTCCTAAACCAATCAAGAAACATTTGTTAGTTGGTTCTTTGCTGTCAAGCAGTCCTAAGAACATCCACAGGATTTAACTTATCAATAGCCTTGAGAGCTAAAAGGACCTTATTCAAGTTGTCAGATTCATCCATGTTAACTGGTCAACTATACTATTTATGTCCCCATCTGCGGCATTGATCGCTATTTGGTGGTAGAACCACTCAAAAAATTATGGATTTGAGGGGTTCGACTAGCTGCCTATGGTTTCTCTTCTCGTATGACTGGCCCTGTTCAAACTAATTCAAAAAAATAAATATATATTGGTGTAGGAAGTAAATAAATATCAGTGCTAAAATAAAACTCAAATTAATTCGATTAACTCTCATAAATACATTGTTGGAGTTTGTTTGATCTATCACCTAGGAAAGGAAAATAAATCAATCACTCATGGTGGACTTTTTAACACAAATGAGTTCTTAAAAAGTATAAAAAAGAAGAAAGATGAAGAAAAAATTTTAGATGCAGCAGAAGTTGCTGTGTGCAGCATTGGTAAGAAGAGAGATGATGATTCTACTTTGACAACTACCCTCTTTATAGGAAAGGAGTGAGAGTTTTCCTTTTTTTGTTGGTTAGGATCATTTTCCTTGATTTTTTTATATATCACAAGCCTTCTAGAATATTTTTTCCTTGATTTTTGACCCCAAATCTTGGCTTGAATAATATCTTTTTTACATATTTGAAAAGCACACATTTTAATTTAAATCTGTTGTTGTGCATGACTCTTAGCCTTGCCCAATGCTAAGTTGTTTGGGGCAGGACCCAAGCTTTGTCTAAGGCATGTTTCTGGGCTGATATTCTTTTCATTTTGTTTTTCCTCATTTCGTCCTTATATCATGTACTACAACAAATCATAGGAAATAAATCGGCTTAGATAAAGTACCATCAAGTTTAACAACCCAAAAGTGGGTGATAGTGATGTTGTCTTTAGGCACTATCAAAATTTATATAGTTTTACAATATTTTTTCAATTTTTAAAAGATGAGTTCTATGGGAATTCAAAATTCTAAATGAAGATGGTGAGCTCTATTGGAACAATGGAGCTCAAAAGAAAAAGTGAATTAAGGAAAATGAGATAGATGAAAATATCTTTAAATATTTTCCACTAACTATTTTTTAACCAAGTCTACCCTCTTTACATTTCTTTACCATATTGTACATAAATACGTATATATAGTTATTACATTCATAATTGATTAAAATGAGATAATTAAGTATTAAATACTTCATAATATAATTAAATTTGTTGATAATACAAGTATGACGCCATAAATTTTTGTTGAAAAATTTTAGAAACAAAACTTAGATGATCACAATTAGTTAATAATTTTTTATTTCAAATTTGTGATTTAAGAATAAAAATTATGTAACAAAAATTAGCTAATTTTTTAAATTCAAAACTACAAATGTTTCACATTTTTTATGCACACATGGTATAAAAAAGTGTGTGGAAAAGTTGAATTCATTTTTTTGATTTTGTCATAATACTACTATATTAGACAACAACATCAAAATCCTTATAAGATATCAAGATTTTGATTCAGTAGAATTTTGTGATATGCAACTGAATTTTTTTGTCTTCAAATGTATTTGTTATTTTCAAAGAAGCAATAGTTTATTAAACAATTTGATATTTTTCCTGATATTCAAAAGTCTTGACTTCATGAAAATGTGATCATTAATTCTTTTTTTGGTTAAGTATGAATGCTTGATCAACATGCTCATTTTTTATTTTATCTGAAAATTCTCTTTGTTTCTTTGCATTGATTGTGTACTTTTTATTAATTAATGTAGTACATTTGTTTGTTTATTTTAAAAAATTTACTATACTTTACAATAATGTTATTAGTTATTTTAATGCAATATTTTAGTTTAAATCATATATTTATATACCAATATATAAAAATCGATTAAAATTTAATATCAAAGACATGATCTAATTGTTAATATAAATTCTAAAATATCTTTTAACAGCCTACATAGTGTAATATAAATTATATAAGTTGATAATGATAACATTTTAAACTGCAAACTTAAGGTTTATATGGTCACAATATTTAGCATCTTATGAGCCTTTTAAATGATTATATCCTCATACAAACTTTACTTTGTAATACTAACTTAACTTATTACTGATCTTATAAGTTTAATTAATTTGATACATTTGTAAATTTTTTGAGTTAGCTTTAACTTATTACTGATCCATATAAAATTTTAAACAATAATTATACATAAAAAAAATTATTCCACCAAATGGTCTATTAGAGCTTAAAAATAAAAAATTCATCCTTCTTAGAAGCTTTTCTATTCAAGTAATCAATTTGTCCTCTTATCCTCTTAGCTCACAGTCAACTTGCTTTTTCCTCACATTATATTGTCTCTTCATTTTCACCTTAATTTTTAGCCTTAAAACTAATTTTTCGCCTCAATTTTTTTCTCATGTTATATATAACTGGATGTATTTATATATAAAAGATAGAATTATTAATTAATATTAAGTACGTGAGATTGGTGGCATAGAGATGCAATTAGCAATTCAATGTGTACTATTCCAATACGTTAGGTCATGTTATAAAATAAATTATTATTAAGATACTAATCACTTATATAACTTCGTGATATAGGTTACTTATTTGAGTATCTGTCATTTGTTACACGACTTTTATAGATAGAAAAAGTACGTACAAGATCTTGTTTTTGTATAGAAGTAAAAAATCATTCAATTTTTCATTTGTCCCATGACTTTTATGGGCAAAAGGAATACACATAAGATCTCCTATTTGTATAGAAGTACAAAATCAAATACTGCAACCTTGCTGTAAACCTAAACAACATATCAAGACTCATAGGTGGAAAGCAGCAGTTCCATCGGGGTGAATTCATTACCTGTACAAGGTATTAAAAAGACTGACTCTTCCATCTCCACACTACTAGGGATTTCAAGCTCTACCATGATGGTTTGACTAATAAAAGTTGGAGATGCCCTGATTGGCCTCATGAGAGATAAATATTTATCATTATTTTTGTTGTATATGTATATATTAATGTACAAATCCACTACATGCTATGCTGAGTAATGTGTATATATGTGTTTCTAAAAGATAAACCATGATGTTAATGAAGAAAGGGCAAGTCGCAAAATTTGCAGAGGGTGTACAAGAGATCCAAAATACAGAATGCACCTCTTGTGTCTCCTTTGGTTGCTATAAGTGTTGCTTTAAGGATTGTCAGTCCCGCACCTGCATTAATTATATGCAAAATGGACAACCCTAGTCGAATTTTCTTGTTTATAATCCAAAAACAAATATATGAATTTGCTCTTCTAAAAAATTTTTTGAAACAAAAAACATGGACAAAACAAATTATATATTCATTTAGGTAATTTCTGTAAGATCAGGTTTGCAATTTATTTCTTATAGAACATAAAACTTAGATAAGAATAATGTCTCCAATTAAATCACATTTTTTCTCTATATTTAATAAGGTATCCAAAAATAAAGAAAATTAAAATAATATTATTTTAATGATAATACAAATTAAGTAGGATCATGTCTACAACCACTATGTATTACATTGTGTAAATAAAATTTAACATAAAAAAATTGATAAGAATGATCCCTCAAACATAAAATCTTCAATTTTTCATTTGTCCAACGACTTTTATGAGCAAAAGGAACACCTACAAGATCTCCTATTTGTATAGAAGTACAAAATCAAATGCTACAAGCTTGCTGTAAACCTAAACAACATATCAAGACTAATTGGTGGAGAGTAGTAGTTTCATCAGGGCAAGTTCGTCACCTTTACAAGGTGTAAAAAGACTGACACTTCTGCCTCCACACTACTAGGGATTACTGGCTCTACCATGATGCTTTGGCTAATAAAAGATGGAGGTGTAAATCCACTATATGTTATGTTGAGTAATGTGCATATATGTGTTTCTAAAAGATAAACTATGATCCTGATGAAGAAAGGACAAGTCACAAAACTTGCAAAGGGTGTACAAGAGATCTAAAATGCAGAATGCATCTCTTATGTTTGCTTTGGTTGGTACAAGTCTCACTTTAGACACTAATAGTGCCGCACATTCATTTATTATATCCAAAATGCACATCCCCATCTCCTCGTCATCACTTTGGCTTAATGATTATGCAGATTGAAAGTTTCATCTTTCAGACTTTATGTTAACTATACATAAAATCCAGACTGCATGATCATGTTTTTTGATTGATGGCCCGAGCTTAATCACCACTTTCAATTAGAATCTTGATGAATGTACCATCTTCCACCACATGGTACACAAATCCCTATAGTGCTAGCGGCAGCATCTACAGAGGCTCTGAGCATGGAGGTGGTGGATGATAAGGCTCTATAACTAGTCGTCGTTTGTTCAAGTTCTGTTGTGGCCATGTATTGGAAGCTCTTATCAAAAGTGCTTGTTTTTCTACGATGGGTGATGATTAGATTTAAAAATTTGTATTCAGAATTTAGATTTTGGAGAAGAGAAAGAAAACTCTTTGGAATTAATGAGAGAATTAAAGGACAATAGAGGATATATATATATGTATGTATGTACATTCTTTTTCTATCTCAAAAATTCGCTAACAATAATGCTACATATTGTTTAAGTAAACATATTAATATTTGTAAAATATGTGCATATAAATTATATTTAAAAGAAGTGTGAGGTATCCTTGAATTATTTTTTGATTTATCATAATCCTATTATTTAAGAAAATTTTACTAAAATATCTAAATGAAACAAATAATCTGATTTAGTAAGCTAGTGATATGATATTGGCTTTCTTTTAAATATATTTAGATATTATTTCATTAAAAATAATAGTTTATTAAAGAATTGGATATTTTTTCTAATACTCAAAATTCTTGGATTCTTGAAAAATGAGATACTTAAATTCTTTTTGAGAGATAAAATATAAAATTATTAGATAGATTGGTAGTAAGCCACCACCAAAGAATGGTTCTTTGTCAAAGATTGTCTTAGCCTAAAAAATTAGTGTATGCCATATAAATCGTAAAACAAGCAGAAGAAATTTTCTCAAAGTTCTATTGAAGTGACTATAAAGTCTTCAATATGACTAAAGAATGAATCTATAGCTATTTAGAAAGTGGTTTCATTTTTTGAAATGTTGAACTTAAACAAAGAATCCATTGCTATTTAAGACGCATTTTATTATGTTTATGTAATACACTACTTAATATATATAAAATAATTAAAAATATTGATTTGATTAATTCTATGGTCGCCAACTATTTTTAAATTAACTTTTTAATTTTAATCCATGCACTAAAGAACTTATTCTTTATTTATTTTGTAAAAGTTAAAAAAGATAATTTTATTGAGATAATGATAGAAGTTTATAACTACGCATAAGGTAAAAAGTCTTGTTACACAAAATCATCGACTATACTTTATAATAATGTGATTAGTTATTATAATATAATATCTATACTTTAAATTATGTATTTATATACCCATATATAAAGACTGCTTAGTAATTAACCTTAAAAACTTGATCTAATTGTTGATGAAAATTTTGAAATACCCTATAACATCCTACTCAAAGTATAGTGTAATATAAAAATATAAGTCAATAACGATAATAATATAAAATACATAGAGAAGGTAACCAACTTTCCATGATACTAATTCTTTGCATCAATCAAGAGAAGTAATTAATTATTTAAGAACAATTACAATGTGGGAAGAGAATAAATTTGTGTGGTTGTTTATTTTGTGCAGTGAAAAATGTAAGTCTTATTTTATACTATAATTATGAAATCTTTGAACTTAAATAAAGAATCAGAAACTCTTTAAAGTAAATAAAGAATTATGGCTATTTAAAATATGATTTCTTAAATAAAGATCCATGACTATTTGGGACATGATTTTATTATACTTATTGAATATTTTACTTAATTTATATAAAATACTTATGAACATTGATTTTATTAGTTTTATAATTTTTATTATAGTACAAAATTACTTATAAATTTAATCTTTGTGAGGATGAGTTTATAAGCTATTTACTTTGAAATGTAAGAAACAGTTTTGTTGAGATAATGCTAAAAGTTTATAACGCCACAATATATATTTTTGTATTATAAATAACAAAAACTTGACCTTCTGGTCTTTTTAATCTAAAGAATCCTCTAACAATTTATATAGTTTTACAACTTTTTTTTACTTTTTAGAAGATATGTTTATGAGAATTGGGAATTATGAATGAAGATAGTGAGTGCCATTAGAACAGTGAAGCTCAAAAGGAAAAGTGAATTAAGGAAAATAAGATAGATGAAAATAGCCTTGAATATTTTGTGCTAACTATTTTTTAATTTTATAATTTTTATCATTAGAAGACCAATTTAATAATAATGGTTAACCAAGTCTACCCCCTTCACATTTCTTTACCATACTGTACATACATATGTATGTATGGTTATTACCTTGATAATTGATTAAAATGAGATAATTAAGTGTTGAGTGCTTCACAATATAAATAAATTTGTCGACCATCAAATATAACACTGCAAATTTTTGTTAAAAAATTATAGAAACAAAATTTAGAGGATCCCAATCACTTAATAATTTTTTATCTCAAATTAGTTAATTAAGAATAAAAAATACGTACCAAAAATTAGCTAATTTTTTAAATTCAATGCCATAGATGTTTCATTTTGTTATGTACACATATTGTAATGCCCGGAAAGAGGAAAAAAAAAAAAAAAAAAACACGCGCCACGTCAGCAGTCCTGGCCAACCAGGACCTGGCACGTGGCAAAACTACGTCGACCGGGAATGGGCCACGTTGGCGATCCGTGTGCGCGCGATCGGACGGCCCAGATCAATTGCGCGCACGGACGACCCAGATGCAATCGCAAGGACGGCCCAGATTCAATCAAAAAATGGACGGCCCAGATTAAAACAAAATGAACGGTTTATATCAAAAGGTAAAAGGGTATAAATAGAACCCCCACACCAGACCACAAACCCTAGCTGCCTGCCCTCGCCGGAGAAGATGAACCAGAAGCCGGCCGCCGCCGCCCGCCGCCGCACCGGGGAGATTTACGATCACCAATCGAGGTAAATTTAATACCCCCGACTCGTTTTTCCATGCTGATTTTCCCTGTGGCAAAATTGGAGCCAAAATCCCGGCCGAAAGCCAGCGGTGCCGCCGCACCCCTCCTTGGTTTTTGCCTCCGATGAGGCCCTTCCCGGCCTCCGTTTGATGCAATTTTTATATCACCGTGATCACCATTCTTTTCTCTACAGGTTGACCGGATCCAAATCACCAAAAGACGAACCTCGCCGGAGAGCCGCCGCACCCGAGAGCACCGCCGCCGGAAAGCTTCGGTTTTCCATAGTTTTCTGGCCCCCCGAGGGCCGTAGGTTTGTTTATTCACAGAAACCAATGCGAGTGTGGCCGAATTCGGCTGGAAATGGCCGAAAACGGCCAACCCGAGGCGAATCGCCACCGCATGCGGCAGCGCCGTCGCCGGAGCACGTCGGAGCCGTCGTGCCGGAGTTGCGATATTGGCCGAAAGGGGCCCTGGACCTAATTTGGGACTTTTTGGAACACGTGCAGGTACCAATAGTGCGTTTCAGTTCCCCAGAAAAAATTCAGGAAAAATTGGGGACAGCTTGTAGGCGCACTGTGAAGCCGTGTTCGGACCCCTAAACGAGTAAGGACCCCTCACCCTATCTCTTATCACGGTATTAAAGTTCAATAAATGATAAAACGGTATTTCATGAATCAGTGAATGTGTGAAAATTACTTAAGGTCGCTAATGGAGCCCGAGTCTAGTGTGTTTGTCGGTTAACTGTTATTTGGCCTGTTTTACAGTTTTAAATACAGTATGAGGTTTGATGTTTTCATTTTATTGTTTCGTGTGCATATTTTACTGTTTTACTGATTATGGATCGAATGACTGGGATGTTGATGCTGTATGTTGTCTGTTTGGCATAAATTACCGTTTTGCTTGTTTGTATGTGGATTGATGATGCTGACTGAGGGAAAAGAGAATGAAAGATTATGTAAATGGGTAATTATATAATGTGGTCAGCCTGACTAGATATCCTGGGAGATGGTGGACGGACCGGGTCCGTAGGGAACCCTACTGAGATTGTGGTCTCCCATACCGGACGGGGTATGGAGATATTATGTGTTTCTGCGCCCATACCGGACGGGGTATGGGGACGGCCCGCTTCACCCTCATACCGGACGGGGTAATGAGGTTTATTGTTTTGGCGCCCATACCGGACGGGGTAATGAGGTTTATTGTTTTGGCGCCCATACCGGACGGGGTATAGGGACGGCCCGCTTCACCCTCATACCGGACAGGGTAATGAGGTTTATTGTTTTGGCGCCCATACCAGACGGGGTATGGGGACGGCCCGTTTCACCCTCATACCGGACGGGGTAATGAGGTTTATAGTTTTGGCGCCCATACCGGACGGGGTAATGAGGTTTATAGTTTTGGCGCCCATACCGGACGGGGTATGGGGACGACCCTAGAATATGATTTCAAGTGTTAAGGGTTAACGGGTAGCGGGACCCCTATGGATCCCCATGGATACTAGTGGGCTGGTAAATGAGGAAAATATGTTGTGTAACGATTGAATTATGAAAGGCTTGATAAGTATTATGTTATACAGTTTATATATGATTTCATGATGATGATGATGTTATTGCTTTCGTATATTGTTTTTATAAATTTCACCGAGGTAAGTGAATGGTAAAGGTTTTATTATTGATAAAAGGATTTGTTGTAAATTATGCTCCATTGGTCTTTTTGTGTTTTCTACCCACCTTTACCTCCGTGACGGTGAGATATCGTGATGTCTTTACTGGGCTAGTGTAGCTCATTCCTTATTTAATCATTTCAGATCAGGAAGACATTGTTCCCGAGCCGGTTCCGCAGGAGGACGACGAAGGGGACGCCTAAAGACTCCATAGTCATATTCGTAACTTTTACTTTCAAGTTTCTCCTTTAGGTAGTTTGATCTTTTATATTGTGAGCACGTTTTTGGTTTTAGTGTAAGAGATGTTAATCGAATTTTTGACTTCGCTTCCGCATTTGATATTTTTAATATACATTTCATTTTAAATTTCTGGGGCCGTTACAGTTGGTATCAGAGCTGCATTTCCTCGGACCCATCCCTTACACAATAGTTCCTTAGAGAAATACTCACCGATTGGTCGTTACTTGACCATTCCTGGTGAATGCAGGTACACAGAAATGAGGAGAGGAAGGCCCCCACTAAACCGAGCGGCTCAAGATAATTCGCTTCGGGAGGATTTAGACAGATTATATGAGATGGTGGAAGCTCTCGTAGCCGCCCAGCGAAGGCAAGAGGAGAGAAGGGAGTTACCCAGACCTCCTCCGCTAGCGCAGGTTGAGCCTCCGCTACAGCAGGCTGATCCCGAGCCACCCCGGCAAGAGCCTGTTCCTCCATAGTACCACCCGGCACCACAGCCGCGGTACGACCCGGTACCACAGCCACAGCACCAGCAGGTGCCGCCACAGCACATTCCAGTACCCCCACCACATCAGCAGGTGCCACCACAGGGTCCCCCAGTTCACCCTCAGCTGGTCCCAGTCCCTCTACCTCGGGACCCCGCTCCTTCCTTGATCGACCCCGGCTTCATAGAGAGGTACAGAAGGCTGAACCCTTCTACTTTTGCAGGGGGATCCTCTTTTGAAGAGGCCCAATACTGGCTGGCAGAGACTGAGAGAGATTTCAAGACCTTGGGAGTAGTTCCTGAGCAGAGGGCTGCCATTGCCTCCTACATGCTGGTAGGGGAAGCAGTGCGCTGGTGGGAGCTCAAGCGGACCACCCTGCCCACACCAGCTACTTGGGAGCAGTTCTTAGCGGCTTTCCACGCGGAGTATCTCCCCAAACACATCCAACACCTAAAGGAAATGGAGTTTGCTCAATTGGTCCAGGGAAACATGACAGTGTCGGAGTATGCCCGTAAGTTCCTGGAGCTGGGCCGACATGCCCCGGAGACACTGACGGATGAGGGCCGAAAAGCCAGGAAATTCCAGTGGGGTCTTCGCCCGGAGATTAGACAGCACTTACTGGTGATGGAGCTCGAAACATATTCGGCAGTCCTGGCAAAGGCGCAGATTGTAGAAAGGGGTTTCGACACCCACCCTCAGCTAGCGGGAAGTTCCCGACCCTCAGCCCCGCTCTGCAGGCCAGCACCTACCATGCCTGTCCAACCTAGTAAGAGGCCCAGACCCGCCATTCAGGCCCCTCCTCAGGCTACGGGGGTAGCACGCGGGAAGATCTGCCAACACTGCAGCAGGGATCACGGGGACCGACCCTGCTACCGCCTCAGCAACACCTGTCGCATATGCGGCAGTGCCCAACACTATGCAAGGGAATGCCCGAGGAACCAGAATCAGAGAAGGCCTCCAATCGAGGGCAGAGTTTACAACCTTACCCAGAAGGACGCCGACGCAGACCCGGACGTGGTACATGGTATGTATACTATCTCTGGCCACATTGCTCATGTTTTGTTTGATACTGGTGCATCACATTCTTTTATTTCACATGTTCTTGCTTCCAAAATTTGTGTATCACCTGATAGACTTGATTCATTATTGCTTGTATCTACCGCTGGGGGGGAGACATTGCTAGGAGAGGTTATCTACAGGGCATGTGCCGTGGAGATAGCAGATAAGGAATTGAGGGTAGACCTGATAGGGTTAGACACGGGGAATTTTGATGTAATCCTAGGAATGGATTGGCTAGCGGCGTATCACGCCACCATAGACTGCTTTAATAAAAAGATTGTATTTAACCCTCCCAACGAGGAGCCATTTACAAGTTAATAAAATTATTCAGTACTGATTTTCCCCTAATGGCAGGTTGTCTTAATTCCTAGTGCCTTAATCTTGTATTTTCTCTAACTAGGTAAACCCAAGAAAGAAGTTTGTATTCAAGAGATTCCAGTAGTCTGAGACTTTCCAGACGTATTTCCGGATGAACTGCCCGGTCTACCCGCGGATAAAGAGGTTGAGTTCACCATAGACTTACAGCCAGATACCCAGCCCATCTCAGTTGCTCCTTACCGAATGAGTCGCATCGAGATGGAAGAATTAAGGAAACAGATCACTGAGCTACAAGACAGTGGTTTCATTAGACACAGTGTTTTCCCATGGGGTGCCGGGGTTACTTTTGCAAGGAAGGGAGATGGAACGTTGAGACTGTGCATTGATTACAGAGGGATAAATAAGGTAACAATTAAGAACAAATATCCTCTTCCCTGGATTGATGACCTTTTCGATCAGTTGCAGGGTGCACGGGTCTTTTCTAAAATAGAATTACGATCAGGTTACCATCAGGTAAA
This sequence comes from Carica papaya, assembly GCF_054855325.1. Classification (NCBI taxonomy): domain Eukaryota; kingdom Viridiplantae; phylum Streptophyta; class Magnoliopsida; order Brassicales; family Caricaceae; genus Carica; species Carica papaya. Next base: position 27,897,257 of record NC_142317.1, read on the forward strand.
GGTAAGAACAGAAGACATCCCCAAGACGACATTCCGAACCAGGTACGGACACTATGAGTTCCTGGTCATGCCGTTCGGGCTAACCAATGCCCCGGCCATCTTTATGGATCTAATGAACAGGATCTTCAGAGAGTTCTTGGATCAATTTGTCATCGTGTTCATTGATGATATCTTAGTCTACTAAAAAAGTAGAGAAGAACATGCTCATCATCTTGCCCAAGTCCTACAGGTACTCAGGGAAAAGAAGTTGTATGCAAAGTTGAGTAAGTGTGGATTTTGGCTCGAGCAAACCGCCTTCCTGGGACATGTTATATCGAAGGAAGGGGTATCAGTGAATCCTGAAAAGGTTGAAGCGGTACTTGGTTGGGAAAGGCTGACAACAGTTAAGAAAATTCGCAGCTTCCTGGGGATGGCAGGTTATTACCGCCGGTTTGTCGAAGGGTTCTCTAGTCTAGCAGTTCCTCTAACCTGACTCACAAAGAAGAATGCAAAGTTTGAGTGGAATGAGGACTGCGAAAGGAGTTTTTCAGAATTGAAGAAGCGGCTGACTACTGCACCCGTGCTGGCTCTACCGAGTGGATAAGGAGGGTATACAGTTTATAGTGATGCCTCCTACCTAGGCTTGGGTTGTGTCCTGATGCAGCATGGAAAGGTTATAGCATATGGGTCCAAACAGCTGAAAAGTCATGAGAAGAACTATCCTACTCATGACTTGGAGCTTGCCGCAATCATACACGCCCTGAAAACCTGGCGCCATTATTTGTATGGAGAGACCTTTCAGATCTACACAGATCATAAGAGTTTGAAGCACATCTTCACTCAGAAGGATCTCAACATGTGTCAGAGAAGGTGGATGGAACTCCTCAAAGACTATGATTGTGACATCCTATACCATCCAGGTAAGGGCAACGTAGTAGCCGATGCCCTCAGCAGGAAAAGTGCAGGCACCCTAGCTCATTTGATGGTTTCAGAATGCAGGTCCATTGGGGCTACGCAGCAGGTTCGACTGCGAGATCTGAAGAGGGCCACATGTTTGGGCCACCTAGCAGTCCAACCCGAGTTAATCCAAAGAATAAAGGAAGCCCAGTCAGTTGACCCCGCCCTGGTAACCTGCAAGAAGGATGCAGAACAGGGAGTGAGTTCAGAATTCCAGCTCTCTGCCGAGGATTGATTCGTTTCAAGGACAGAGTGTGTGTCCCAGACGACAGTGAGTTAAGAAGAGACATCATGACGGAGTCCCATAGTTCAAGGTTTGCCATGCATCCAGGGAGTACAAAAATGTACCAAACCATGCGGCCTCGTTTCTGGTGGAGTGGGATGAAGAGAGATATAGCCGACTTTGTATCTAAGTGCTTGGTGTGTCAACAGGTCAAAGCAGAACATCAACGCCCAAGTGGGTTACTTCAGCCTTTACCGATTCTAGAGTGGAAGTGGGAACATATCGCCATGGACTTCGTATCGGGACTACCCAAGGCAAGATCAGGACATGATGCTATATGGGTAATTTTTGACCGACTCACTAAGTCTTCCCACTTCCTAGCCATCAGAATGACTGATTCCTTGAACAAGTTGGCAAGAATGTATATCCGGGAGATAGTCAGACTGCATGGAGTCCCAGTGACAGTGGTATCCGACAGGGACCCCAGATTTACTTCTCGGTTTTGGAATAGTTTCCAGCAAGCTATGGGAACAAAGCTGTCTCTTAGCACTGCCTTCCACCCCCAAACTGATGGACAGTCAGAGAGGACAATTCGTACGCTTGAGGACATGCTCCGAGCTTGTGTCCTTGACTCCGGGGGCCACTGGGACGACCATCTACCCCTGGTAGAGTTTGCCTGCAACAACAGCTACCAAGCAAGCATCGGCATGGCCCCATATGAGGCGCTATACGGGCGCCCGTGCAGGTCACCGATTTGTTGGGAGGAAGTAGGCGATAGAAGATTGTTCGGCCCAGAGTTAGTAGAGGAGACCACGTCCAAGATAGTTAAAATCAAGAAGAACATTCAGACAGCGCAGAGTAGACAGAAGAGTTATACACATACCCGGAGGAGAGACCTAGCTTTTGAGAAAGGCGACCGGGTGTTCTTTAAGGTCACTCCTTTCAAGGGGATTAGTAGGTTCGGCAGGAGAGGAAAATTAAACCCCAGATATATTGGACCCTTTGAAATCTTAGACAAGATTGGTACCGCTGCCTACAGACTTGCACTGCCACCTGAGCTTTTCCGGGTTCATAACGTGTTCCACGTATCTATGCTACGTAAGTACAACTCGGACCCTTCTCATGTCTTGGCTCATGAACCGCTTCCACTCCAAGAGGACCTGTCTTATGAAGAAGTACCGGTCGGTATCACGGGCCGAGAGAGCAGAATACTCCGCAACCGGGAAATCTCATTTGTAAAGGTCGTGTGGCAGAACCACACGCCCAGGGAGGCTACTTGGGAATTGGAATCAGAATTTAGGGCCCAATATCCCCATCTGTTCGATCAAGAATAAGAGGCAAATTTGGGGACCAAATTTCTTTAAGGGGGGGAGAGTTGTAATGCCCGGAAAGAGGGGAAAAAAAAAAAAATACGCGCCACGTCAGCAGCCACGTCAGCAGACCCAGTCAGCAGTCCTGGCCAACCAGGACCTGCCACGTGGTAAAACCACGTCGACTGGGGACGGGCCACATTGGCGATCCGCGTGCGCGCGATCGGACGGCCCAGATCAATCGCGCGCACGGACGGCCCAGATGCAATCCCACGGAGAGCCCAGATTCAATCAAAAAACGGATGGCCCAGATTAAAACAAAATGAACGGCTGAGATCAAAAGGCAAAAGGGTATAAACAGAACCCCCACACCAGACCATAAACCCTAGCCGCCTGCCCTCGCCGGAGAAGACGAACCAGAAGCCGGCCGCCACACTGGGTAGATTTTTGACCGCCGATTGAGGTAAATTTCATACCCCCGACTCGTTTTTCCACGCTGATTTCCCCTGTGGCCAAATCGGAGCCAAAATCCCGGCCAAACGGCCGACAAACACGGCCGAAAGCCAGCGGCGCCACCGTGCCCCTCCTCGGTTTTTGCCTCGGATGAGGCCCTTCCCGGCCTCCGTTTGATGCAATTTTTATATCACTGTGATCACCATTCTTTTCTCTACAGGTTGACCGGAGCCGAATCACCAAAAGATGAACCTCGCCGGAGAGCTGCCGTACCCGAGAGCACCGCCACCGGTAAGCTTCAGTTTTCTGGCCCCCCGAGGGCCGTAGGTTTGTTTATTCACAGAAACTAATGCGAGTGTGGCCGAATTCGGCAGGAAACGGCCGAAAACGGCCAACCCAAGGCGAATTGCCGCCGCATGCGGCGGCACCGTCGCTGGAGCACGGCGGAGCCACCGTGCCGAAGTTGCAATATTGATCGAAAGGGGCCCTAGACCTAATTTGGTATTTTTTGGAACACGTGCAGGTACCAGTAGTGCGTTTCAGTTCTCCGGGAAAAATTCAGGGAAAATTGGGGACAGCTTGTAGGCGCACTGTGAAGCCGTGTTCGGACCCCTAAACGAGTAAGGACCCCTCACCCTATCTTCTATCACGGTATTAAAGTTCAATAAATCATAAAATGGTATTTCATGAATCAACGAATGTGTGAAAATTGCTTAAGGTCGCTAATGGAGCCCGAGTCTAGTGTGTTTGTCGGTTAACTGTTATTTGGCCTGTTTTACAGTTTTAAATACAGTATGAGGTTTGATGTTTTCATTTTATTGTTTCGTGTGCATATTTTACTGTTTTACTGATTATGGATCGAATGACTGGGATGTTGATGCTGTATGTTGTCTGTTTGGCATAAATTACCATTTTGCTTGTTTGTATGTGGATTGATGATGCTGACTGAGGGAAAAGAGAATGAAAGATTATGTAAATGGGTAATTATATAATGTGGTCAGCCTGACTAGATATCTTGGGAGATGGTGGACGGACCGGGTCCGTAGGGAACCCTACCGAGATTGTGGTCTCCCATACCGGACGGGGTATGGAGATCTTATGTGTTTTGGCGCCCATACCGGACGGGGTATGGGGACGGCCCGCTTCACCCTCATATCGAACGGGGTAATGAGGTTTATTGTTTTGGCGCCCATACCGGACGGGGTATGGGGACGGCCCGCTTCACCCTCATACCGGACGGGGTAATGAGGTTTATTGTTTTGGCGCCCATACCGGACGGGGTATGGGGACGGCCCGTTTCACCCTCATACCGGACGGGGTAATGAGGTTTATAGTTTTGGCGCCCATACCGGACGGGGTATGGGGACGGCCCTGAAATATGATTTCAAGTGTTAAGGGTTAACGGGTAGCGGGACCCCTATGGATCCCCATGGATACTAGTGGGCTGGTAAATGAGGAAAATATGTTGTGTAACGATTGAATTACGAAAGGCTTGATAAGTATTATGTTATACAGTTTATATATGATTTCATAATGATGATGATGTTATTGCTTTCGTATATTGTTTTTATGAATTTCACCGAGGTAAGTGAATGGTAAAGGTTTTATTATTGATAAAAGGATTTGTTGTAAATTATGCTCCATTGGTCTTTTTGTGTTTTCTACCCACCTTTACCTCCGTGACGGTGAGATATCGTGATGTCTTTACTGGGCTAGTGTAGCTCATTCCTTATTTAATCATTTCAGATCAGGAAGACATTGTTCCCGAGCCGGTTCCGCAGGAGGACGACGAAGGGGACGCCTAAAGACTCCATAGTCATATTCGTAGCTTTTACTTTCAAGTTTCTCCTTTAAGTAGTTTGATCTTTTATTTTGTTAGCACGTTTTTGGTTTTAGTGTAAGAGATGTTAATCGAATTTTTGACTTCGCTTTCGCATTAGATATTTTTAATATACATTTCATTTTAAATTTCCGGGGCCGTTACACATATGGGGTATATAAAAAAAGTGTTGTAAAGTTGAATCTTTTGATTTTGTTATAATACTATTATATAAGAGAACTTAATCAAAATTCTTACAAGATATCAAAATTTTGATTTGGTAGAAATTTGTGATATGCAACTGGATTTTGTTTTTGTCTTCAAATGCATTTGATATTTTATCATAAACAATAGCTTATTAAAAATTTGAAAATTTTCTAAATATTTAAAATTCTTTGCTTCATGAAAAATGTGACCATTAATTTTTTCTTTTTGAGTATGAATTCTTGATCAACATGCTAAATTTTTTATTTCATCCCTAAATTCTCATTGTTTTGTTCATATATTGCGTTGTTTTTGTTAGTTAATGTGGTATATTGTTTGCTCTGTCTTCCTTTTAGCTCACAATCAATATTTTTTTCCTCACATTTTGTTGTCTCTTCATTTTCACCTCACTTTTTAGACTTAAAACTAAATTTTAGTCACAATATTTTCCTCACACTATCTATAAATGGATGTGTATAAATATATATATAAAAGATGAAATTATCAATTAATATTAATTAAATAGGATTAGTGTCATAGAGCTGCAATTATCAATTCAATGTGTATTATTCCAAAACGTTTACTCTTGTGACAAAATAAACTGCTATTAAGATACTGATTACTTTTATAACTTTGTGACTTAGTTTACACGTTTGAGTATCTGTCATTTTTCATAAGATCTTTATAGGTACAAGGAATACGTACAAGGTCTCCTATATGTATAGAAGTAAAAAATAATTCAATTTTTCATTTGTCTCACAACTTTTATGGGCAGAAGGAATACCTACAAGATCTCCTATTTGTATAGAAGTACAAAATCAAATGCTCCAAGCTTTCTATAAACCTGAACAACATATCAAGGATCATTGGTAGAAAGCAGCAGTTCCATCAGGGTAAGTTCTTTACCTGCACAAGGTGTAAAAAGGACCGGCAATTCTTCCTCTGAACTATTAGGGATTACAGGCTCTACCATGATGCTTTGCTTAATAAAAGGTGGAGGTGCCTCGACTGGCATTATGAGAGGTAAATCTTTATCATTATTTAGTTTAATATGTATATATTTATGTGCAAATCCACTACATATTATACAGAGTAATGTGTATATATGCGTTTCTAAAAGATAAACTATGATGCTGATTAAGAAAGGGCAAGTCACAAAACTTGCAGAGGGTGTACAAAAGATCCAAAATGCAGGATGCATCTCTTGTGTCTTTTCTGGTTGCTACAAGTGTCGCTTTAGAGATTGTTAGTACCGCACCTACATTTATTATATGTAGAATGCATATGTAGCACCCGGAAAGGAGGAAAAAAAAAAAAAAAAAAAAAAAAAAAAAAAAAAAAAAAAAAAAAAAAGGGGGGGGCCACGTCAGCAGCCGCGTCAGCAGCCACGTCAGCAGTCCCGGCCAACCAGGGCCTGACACGTGGCAAGATCGCGTCACTCCGAAAGGAGCCACGTTGGCGATCCGCGTGGGTGCGATCCGACGGCCCAGATCAATCACGCGATCGGACGGCCCAGATTCAATCGCACGGACGGCCCAGATTCAATCAAAAACGAACGGCCCAGATTAAAACAAAATGAACGGCTGTGATCAAAAGGCAAGGGGTTATAAATAGAACCCCCACACCAGACCACAAACCCTAGCCGCCAGCCGCTCGCCGGAGAAGACGAACCAGAGGCCGACCGCCGCCACCCGCCGCCGCTCGCCGCCGCACCGGGGAAATTTCCGACCGCCGAACGAGGTAAATTTCATACCCCCGACTCGTTTTTCCCCACTGATTCCTCCTATGGCCAAATCGAAACCGAAATCCCGGCCAAACGGCCGGAATACGCGGCCGAAGCCCAGCGGCGCCGCCGCGCCCCCTCTCGGTTTTTGCCTCCGACGAGGCCCTTCCCGACCTCCGTTCGATGCAATTTTTATATCACCGTGATCACCATTCTTTTCTCTACAGGTTGACCGGAGCCGAATCACCAAAACACGAACCTCGCCGGAGAGCCGCTGCACCCGAGAGCGCCGCCGCCGGTAAGCTCCGTTTTTCCGTGATTTTTTGGCCCCCCGAGGGCCCTAGGGTTGTTTTCTGACAAGGACCAATGCGAGTGTGGCCGAATTCGGCCGAAAACGGCCGAAAATAGTCAACCCGAGGTGACTCGCCGCCGCCAGCGGCGGCGCCGTCGCCGGAGCACGGCGGAGCCGCCGTGCCGGAGTTGCGATTTGGGCCGAAAGAGGCCCTGGGCCTAATTTGGATTTTTTTTGGAACACGTGCAGGTACGGTTAGTGTGTTTCAGTTTCCCGGGAAAAACTCAGGGAAAATTAGGGACGGCCTGCAGGCGCACTGTGAATCGTATTCGGATCCCGAAAACAAGTAAGGACCCCTCACCCTATTTCCTATCACGGTATTAAAGTTCAAAATGATAAAACGGTATTTCTTGAATTAACGAATGTGTGAAATTGCTTAAGGTGGCTAATGGAGCCCGAGTCTAGTGTGATTGGTGATTTACTGTTATTTGGCCTGTTTACAGCTTTAAATGCAAAATGAGGTTTGATGTGTTTATTTTACAGATTTGTGCGCATTTACTACGTTTTTATTAATCATGGGTTGAATGACTGAAAAACTGATACTGTATGTTGTATGTTCGGCATGAATTACTGTTTGCTTGTTTGTATGTGAATTGATGATGCTGATTGAGGAAAAGGAAAATGAAAGGTTGTGTAGACTGATAATTGTATTATGGGGGTCAGCCTGACTAGATATCTTGGGAGATGGTGGACGGACCGGGTCCGTAGGGAACCCTACCGGGATTGTGGTCTCACATGCCGGACGGGGTATGGAGATCTTATGGTTTTGGCGCCCATACCGGACGGGGTATGGGGACGGCCCGTTTCACCCTCATACCGGACGGGGTATTGAGGTTTATGGTTTTGGCGCCCATACCGGACGGGGTATGGGGACGGCCCGTTTCACCCTCATACCGGACGGGGTATTGAGGTTCATGGTTTTGGCGCCCATACCGGACGGGGTATGGGGACGGCCCTGGAAACTGATTATGAATGTTAAAGGTTAACGGGTAGCGGTACCCCTATGGACCCCCACGGATACTAGTAGGCTGGTAAATGAGAAAAAGATATGTTGTACAATGATTGAATTACAAGAGGCGTGATAAGTGTTATGTTTTACAGCTTATATTATTCAATGATTATGATAATGTTATTGTTTTTCTTATATTGTTTTCATAAATTCCACCGAGGTAAGTGGATGGTAAAGGTTTTCATGTTAATAAACGAGTTCGTTGTAAATTTTGCTCCATTGGTCATTTTTATTTTCTACCCACCTTTATCTCCGTGACGGTGAGATATCGTGATGTTCTTACTGGGCTAGTGTAGCTCACTCCTTAATTAACCATTTCAGATCAGGAAGACATGGTTCCCGAGCCCGTTCCGCAGGAGGACGACGAAGGGGATGCCTAGAGACTCTGTAGTCATACGCATAGTTTTATTTTCGAGTTTCTTTCTTAGTTAGTTTAATCTTTTATATTTTAAGTACGTTTTTTGGTTTTTCGTGTAAGGGATGTTAACTAAAATTTTGATCTCGCTTCCGCATTCGATATATTTAAATACTCATTTCTTTTAAATATTTCCGGGGCCGTTACAGCATAGCCCTAATCTCCCCTAATAATTAATTTGGCTTAATGATTACGTAGATTAAAAGTTTCATCTTTCAGACTTTATCTCATATATACATACCCGAGCTTAATCACCACTTTCAATTGGAATCTGAATGCATGTGCCATCTTTTACCGGGTAGTACACAAATCACTACAGTGCTAGTGGCAGCATCTATAGAGGCTTTGGGCATGGAGGTGGTGGACGACGAGGCTCTCTAACTAGTCATTGTTTATTCAGGTTTTGTGGTGGCCATGCATTGGATGCACTTACCAAAAGTTCTTGTTGACGTATGATGGGTGATAATTAGACTTAAAAATGTGTAGGGTTGATTATTTTGTGCAGGCTGTAAAAAATGTAAGTCTTATTTTATACTATAATTATAAAATCTTTAAACTCAAATAAAGAATCAAAAACTATTTAAAGCAAATAAAGAATTGTGACTATTTAAAATATAATTTCTTAAATAAAGATTCATGACTATTTGGGACATCATTTTATTATATTTATTACATATTTTACTTAACATATATATAATGTTTATGAACATTGATTTTATTATTTCTATGGCTACTATTATAGTACAAAATGAGTCCCTTCAAATAAAATTCACTTTTGAATTTAGTATTTGTGCAGAAGAATTTATTAGCAATTTACTTTGAAAAGTAAGAAACAATTTTGTTGAGATACATTAAAAGTTTATCACGCTACAATATATATTTTTGAATTATAAGCAATAAAAACTCGACCTTCTGGTCTTTTTAATCTAAAAAATTCTCTAATAATATTTATAGTTTTACAACATTTTTTTCAATTTTTAGAAGATTAGTGTTATGGGAATTGAGAATTATAAATGAAGATGGTGAGTGCTATTGGAACAATGAAGCTCAAAAGGAAAAGTGAAGGAAGAAAAATGAGATAGATGGAATAGCTTTGAATATTTTCTGTTAACTATTTTTTAATTTCGTAATATTTGTCCTTAGAAGACCAATTTAATGATAATAGTTAACGAAGTCTACCCTATTCACATTTCTTTACCATACTGTACAAACATATGTATGTAGATTCTAATTTGGTAAAAAATTTTGATATGTAACCGGATTTTTTTTTGTTTTCAAATGCATTTATTATTTTCTAAGAAAGAATAGTTTATTAAAGAATTAGATTTTTTTCTAATATTCAGAAGCCTTACTTCATGAAAAATGTGATCATTAATTTTTTTTTTTTAGTATGAATGGTTGATTAACATGCAAAATCTTTTATTTCATCCCTTAATTCTCATTGATTCTTTTCATTGATTCGGTGGTTTTTATTAATTAATGTAATACATTTGTTTGTTTTTTTTGAAAAATTTAGTGTACTTTACAATAATGCGATTAATTATTTTAACGCAAGATTTTAGTTTAAATCATATATTTATATACCAATATATAAAAAATCAGTTGAAATTTAACATCAGAAATATGATCTAATTGTTAGTGAAAATTCTAAAATTAACATACTTCGTGGTATAATATAAAAAATATAAGTCGATAATGATAATATTTTAAACTGTAAACTAAAGGCTTATATGGTTACAACATTTAGTACCTTGTGAGCTTTTTAAATGATTGTATACTTGTACAAACTTTAATATTAACTTAACTAATTACTGATATTATAAGTTTAATTAATATAATACATTTGCAAGTTTTTTGAGTTAGCTTCAACTTATTACTGACTTTGTACGAAATTTTAAAAGATAATTATACATAAAACAATTATTCCAACACATGGTCTATTAGATCATAAAAATGAAAAATTCATCCTCCTTGAATGCTTTTCTATTCAAGTAGTCAATTTGTTCTCTCTTCCTCTTAGCTCATAGTCAACTTTTTTTTCCTCACATTATGTTGTCTCTTCATTTTCACCTAAAGTTTTAGCCTCAAATTTTTCTCACATTATGTATAAATGGATGCATATAAATATATATATATAAAAGATGGAATTGTCAACTAATATTAAGTATAGGTGGGATTGGTGGCATAGAAATGCAATTAGCAATTCAATGTGTACTATTCTAAAACGTCACGTTTTATGATAAAATAAACTACTATTAAGATACTGATAACTTTTATAATTTGGTGACTTAGTTTACTCAATTGAGTATCTATAATTTGTCAGACGACTTTTATACGTAGAAGGAATACTCATAAGATCTCCGATTTGTATAGGAGTAAAGAATCATTAAAGTTTTCATTTGTCCCATGACTTTTATGGGAATACATACAAGATCTCCTATTTATAGAGAAGTATAAAATCAAATACTACAACTTACTGTAGACCTAAATAAGAGATAAAGGCTAATTAGAAAAAACCAACGTTTTTACCTTCGTACAACTAGGGATTATAAGCTCTACCATGATGCTTTGGCTAATAAAAGGTGGAGGTGCTCCAACTGGCCTTATGAGAGGTAAACTTTTATCATTATTTGGGTTGTATATGTATATATATATGTGCAAATCCACTACATGTTATGCTGAGTAATGTGTATATATGTGTTTCTAAAAGATAAACTATGATGCTAATGAAGAAAGGGTAAGACGCAATACTTGCACAGGGTGTACAAGAGAGATACAAATTGCAAAATACACCTCTTGTGTTTTCTTTGGTTGCTACAAGTGTCGGTTTAGAGACTGTCAGTGCCGCAACTACATTTATTATATGCAGAATGCACAAGCCTAATCTCTTCGTCTTCACTCTAACTTAATGATTACAGAGATTAGAAGTTTCATCTTTCAGATTTTATGTCGACTATACGTAAAATCCAAACTGCATGATTATGTTTTTTTATTAACAACCTGAGCTTGATCACCACTTTTAATTAAACTATGAATGCACACGCCATCTTCCATTGCGTAGTATATAAATCCTTATAGTGTTGACGGTAGCATCTGCAGAGGCTCTAGGTGTGGAGGTGGTGGATGGTAAGGCTCTCTAACTAGTCGTTGTTTGTTTAGGTTCTGCGGTGGCCATGCATTAAAAGCTCTATTCGAAAGTGCTTGTTGCTCTATGATGGGTGATGATTAGACTTGAAAATTTGTGTTTCGAATTTGGGTTTTGGAGAAGAGAATGAAAACTCTTTAAAATTAATGAGAGAAGAACTAAAGGACAATAGAGGATATATGTATGTGTATATATGTATATGCATTCTATTTTAAAAATTCTCTAACAATAATGCTACATATTATTTAAGTAGGCATAATCATATTTGTAAAATATGTACTTATAAAGTATATTTAAAAGAAGTGTGAGGTATCCTTCAATTTATTTTTTGATTATTCATAATCTTATTATTTAAGAGAATTTTATTAAAATCCTTAATTGAAATAGAGAATCTAATTTAGTAAAAGCTAGTGATATGTTATTTGATTTCATATAAATATATGCATATATTATTTCCTGAAAGATAATGGTTTATTAAAGATTTGGATTTTTTTTCTCATACTCAAAATTCTTGGGTTCTACAAAAATGAGAACATTAAATTTTTTTGAGAGATAAAAGATAAAATAATTAAATAGATTGGTAGCAAGCCACCACCAAAGAATGGTACATGGTCAAAGATCGTGTCAGCCTAAAAAATTAGTATATCGTTTATAAATGGTAAAACAAAATGAAGAAATTTTCTCAAAATTCTATTAAAGTGACTATAAAGTCTTAGCTATGACATCCCAGATGCTAATTAAGGCATGTGGATGTTAGATATAGAAATAAAATTACGAATGCATGATAAAAATTATATGCAACTGAGTAAATTAATAAAATCTCTTATAAATATATGAGGTTCAATTACATCTATATAACTGGAGCCAAAAGTGGTTGCAAAATACAATGTCAAAATACAAAAGAGGGCCACTTCTTTCACTATGCTATTGAACTCATCAGAGTGTGAGGACAATCATGCACTCAAGTTTTACAGATCCACAGGATCGTCATAAACTTCAATGGGTAAGTCAGTTGACGGCTCCTCATTATCTTCCTCATCTGGGGGGGCATGGAAAGAGTGAGTTCTATATTCTCAGTAAGAAAAATAATATTTAAATAACATCATAAGGTTTTAAAGGTGAATTATTCTAACATAAACACTTACCGTTTGGTTACTTCGTAGAACTATCTTACCTTATGAAAATAATTTATTTATTAGAGAAAACGTCACGTTAATATAATCAAGAAAAACACACAGCATACCAAATAATAAAGAAAATTAAATAAATCATGAAACACTCAGATTTTTGTGTCATATTTCGCGAAGTCGTTACAACTTCCATCTCTGAAGGCAAATATAGATTTCTTACTACCCATGTGAAATGACCAGATTAAATACAGATAACGGCAATTTGCTCAGGCACATTTTTGGCTTACTAAATCATGGTACGATCTATGACCACAGTCGTACCAATAATAGTGGTCCTATAAGATATTCTATAGTCACGACAATACTTAGCAAAAAGTGACCCCTAACAGATATTCGCATCACCACTCTCGTTAGAGGGTACGTCGTCATCCATAGGGAGCGGTCCTCCTACGGCTTTCCAGAGTAGAAGGGGGAGGAAAAAAATAAATACCCTTCAGAGATAAAAAGCCTAACAAGACACTTGATGTGTTATGCATGTCAATACAGATACATACTTCAGACTATTCATGCTTCATTCCACTTTTCTTTTCCTATTTTTGTTCTTTTTATTTTTTAGATGACCTTATAAGTTTCATATTATTTTAATTGCATGCAATTCATCAAGTGTCTGTCATTCACATAGCATGCTTGAAAACAAGAACAATTCAACTTATTAAGCCTACAACACAAGACATACAAACAAGTAAAATCATAGAACTATAAATTTAATCTTTCTATTTTGTCTAAAAATACCCATTAAGACGTTTAAAGAAACACTAAATTCCTTACCAAAATCTTGATAATTTCTTATACATTGTCCTTCTTTCCTTCCTCTCCTTCTCTCTATAGATCACTTTCTCTCTCTCTGTAATTCTTGAAAGGTGAAAAAATGAAAGTGTGGAGAAAATGGAAAGGAAGGGCCCCTATTTATAGAAAATGGGAGCCATTGGATTTGTGTTAAGTGGTGAAATTCCGGGAAGAGAGAGAAAAAAATGCTCGACATAAAAACTAGAGGAGGAAGATCTCCTCCACTGGTAGCAATGCCAAGAGTGCGGCAAGTCGCCTGAGGTGGGTGGCAGCACACTGCCCAAGGCGATAGTGGCCACACCCGCTTGGCACATTGCAGGGCAAACCTACAAGCACATGGGCTACCCTACTACGCATCAGGGCCTAAGCGTGCTGGGCACTACGTGCAAGCCTACTACGGCCAGGCCCCAGGCGCATAGGGGCCTATCCACGTAGGCCTGGTAGGTAGACGGCACGTGCATACTGTGTGGCGCCTGTTCGCACGCAAAGTGACGCATGGATGGCCTGCCTACGCACGACAAGACAAATGTAAGATTGACCTCGCACCACGCATGGGGATAGGACATGCCAACTGTGTGCATGGGCAACCCTTTCTCACGGGATTTTCCTGCAGGATTTTTCTCCTTGTTTTTTCATTTTTTCCTTAAAATTGTTTTATTCAAAATTTAAGGATTAAATAATTAAATTAAAATAAAATTAGATAAATAGGATTAAAATAGAATAAAGTCAACATAATTTACAAATTACAATAATAAATTGCAGAGTAAATTAAATGAATTCAATGTTGTCAGGCCCGAATAAATAGGGTTTTCCAAATACAAATTGAGCACAGTGGTGATTGGGGTGTTACATTAGCTATCACTAAAACTATCTCTATTATATAACATTTATCACTCTTAAAATAAAATCTTTCTTTTAATAAGACGACTAATATTAAAGTAATGTATCTCATTAGTAATTCAATCTACTATGTTTAAACTAAGTGTATTTGATTCGTTTATTATAGTTTATTACAAAAAATAGTAAATAGACAATTATATGTCAATTTTAAATTAATAGATGATTAGTATTGTTGGAAGGCTCATAAAAAATATTTGATGCTCTCGAGGAATAAAAAAGCTTACAATAATAATATACAATATTACGATCAATTTTAAGAGCATTTTTCTTAGTGTTTATAAGAACCAAATTCCCAAGTTGCTTGTTCTTTCTCATAAAAAACTTCATCACCTCTATTTCATCCTCATCAAACTTGTAACCTGATATCTTGTTAAACTTAATCTTGTATGGATCAGGAAGAAACATATCAAGTTTTTTCGTCTAACGAAGCTTTGAATGAGATGTGTAAAGGAAATTAAAGCCATTTAGCTGCAGTAATAATTTTAAATTTATCCGTATAGTTAGTAATTTATCATAAAGAACATCATCCAAGAAAAATACATCTACAATGGGTGTTGGTATGGATGGCACAAGGGAAGCCTTACCGAGTGGAAACGAGTGTAGCATGGTCTTGAGTCCCATAAGATTTTGTTGGTATAGATATTCTCCAAAGTCTCTTCCTTTAAATCTTAAGAACTAAGATTTAGACTGTAGAAAATATTAACATTGAACATTTAGATTTTATATTTGTTCCTAAAAATTAAGAAGAACGAAAAGAAAATTTTTTGTTTTTTCTTTCTTTGAATGAATGGAGGTTAAGTACATACCCATGAGTTTAATATATAATAAATTCCTTGTAAGATCATGCAGGCTATGGGAAACAAATTTTTCGCTATACTTCTTTATTGCACCAGTTAAGAAGACTAAGTTTAATTAAAGGACAATTGAATTGTGATGGAAGGATAAATAACATAAATGCGTACCCTTGTGATAAAATAAATTACTATTAAGATATTGATTACTTATATAACTTTGTGACATAGTTTACTTATTTGAGTATCAATCATTTGTCACATAACTTTTATAGATAGAAGGAATATGTACAAGATCTCCTTTTTGTATACAAGTAAAAAAATCATTCAATTTTTCATTTGTCTCATGACTTTTTTGGGTGGAAGGAGTGCCTATAAGATCTCCTATTTATGTAGAAGTACAAAATCAAATACTGCAAGCTTGCTGTAAACCTAAACAACAAATCAAGGCTCATTGGTGGAAAGTAGCTGTTCCATCAGGGTGAATTCATTAGATGCAGAAGGTATAAAAAGGACCGACTCTTTCGCCTCTGCACCAATAGGGATTACAGGCTCTACCATGATGCTTTGACTGATAAAAGGTTGAGGTGCCCTGCGCCTGGTCGGGAGCACACAGCGAGCAGTGCCCATGTAAGCGTCCCTCTCCCGTGGGTGTTTTCTCACGGGATTTTTCCCCTTTTTTCTATTTTTTCCTAAAAATTAAATATTTTAAAAAATAACGGTAATAATAATAAATAAAAATAAATAAAATAATAATAAATTAAATAGTAACAGATAAAAATGAAAATTAAATAAAATCAAATAACGAACATTGCATAAGATTGAAATTATAAATTACGATATAAGACTTTGAAATAAAATTAAATGATTTTAGGTGGCCTTATGGCTTGAATAAATAGGTGTTCTCCAAATACAATTTAGTGCAATGGTGAGTGGGGTGTTATAGTAACCCATCATCTGACAATCTAAGCTTTGGCTTCAAACCTTGCTCTTTGTCCTTCCTAATGGCCAACAATGTTAAGTTAGTCAATTGGGCATCTCTGATCGATTGAAGTATTGTAGGTTGGATATTTAAACTGGCCAAATAAACACCTTCAACTTGATCATGAAGTTGAGTTTCCCGCACGGCCTATAATAGCTTCCACTCATAAACCATCATGCAAGCAAGTGTACCTGTATTCTTTCTGCTAAGTGCATCAGCTACTACATTACTCTTGTCTGGATAATGCAAGATCTTACAGTCATAATCTTTTAATAGTTCCATTCATTGCCTCTGGTGCATGTTGAGATCCTTCTGAGTAAAAATATATTTCAATTTTTAACGGTTAGTATAGATCTCGAATGTCTTACAATACAAATAATGACACTAGAATTTCAAGGCGTATACAATTGCAACAACCTCCAAGTCATGAGTGGGGTAATTTTGTTCATGTACCTTCAGTTGTCTTGACCCATAAATTATGACTCATCCATGCTGCATTTGTACATATCCCAATTCCTGATAAGAAGCATCACTGCATATTGTATATCCACCAGCTCTATTTGGTAGAGCCAATACAGACATAATGGTCAATCGTGTCTTGAGCTCTATGAAACTTCTCTCACATGCTTTATCTCATTTAAATTTGACATCTTTCTTTATAAGCTGAGTAAGAGGAGCTACAATCTTGGAAAATCAATTCACAAATCTACGGTAATACCCAGCTAATCCTAAAAATCCTCTGATATCATTGACTGTAGTAGGTTGTTCTCAATTTAACACGGTCTCAATTTTGCATGGGTCCATTAACACACCATGTTTTGATATTACATGTCCCAGAAAGGCAACCTAATCAAGTCAAAAATAATATTTATTTAACTTTGCATTCAACTTCTTTTCTCTAAGAACCTGCAAAACTTGAGCCAAATGTTAAACATGTTCCTCCTTGCTCTTAGAGTAAACGAAGATGTCATCAATTAAGAGCATGATAAATTGATCCAAAAGTGGTCTGAAGAGCCTATTCATTAGGTCCATGAAGATTGCAGTGATCTTTGTTAACCCAAACGACATGACAAGAAATTCATAATGCCTGTACCTAGTCCAAAAAGCTATTTTGGGAATGTCTGTAGCTTTTATCTTTATCTGATGATACCTCAAATGTAGGTCACCCTTAAAAAAGACTGGTCCACCTTGTAATTAGTCAAAGAGATCATCAATTCTAGGGACAGGGTACTTATTCTTGACTGTAACTCTATTTAGCTCCCTATAATCTATGCACAATCTCAATGTTCCGTCATTTTTCTTTGCAAATGTGACTGGAGAACCCTAAAGGGACACAATATACTGGATGAAACCCTTATCCAAAAGTTCTTGAACCTGCTTCCCAAACTCCTTCATTGCAATTCAGTTAATCCTGTATGGGGCCAATGAAATCGGTTGAGTACCTGGCTGAAGATCGATGGCAAATTCCAATTTTCGATCTACAGGTAATCCTTGTAGGTCATCAGGGAAGACATCCAAGAATTTTCTAACTGCTTAAATTTCTTAGATATCAGTTCCTTTACTTATCTTGCCTAATATATATTAAGATTGTTAAATCACATCACATAAATTAAAATCAATATATTATTTTCTTTATACAATATATTTTTTTAAATTATAAGCGACAAAAACTCAACTTTTTGGTCTTCTTAGTCTAAAAAATCCTCTAACAATTTATTTAATTTTACAAAGTTTTTCTAATTTTTAGAAGATGGTGAGTTCTATTGTAACAATGAAGCTCAAAAGGAAAAGTGAAGGAAGGAAAATGAGATAGATGGAATAGCTTTGAATATTTTCAACTAATTACTTTTTAATTTTGCAATTTTTGTCTTTAGAAGACCAATTTAATGATAACAGATAACCAAGTCTACCCTCTTCACTTTTCTTTACCATATTATATATACATATTTATGTATAGTTATTATCTTGATAATTGATTAAAAATAGATAATTAAGTGTTAAGTGCTTCAAAATATAAATAAATTTATCAACCGTATAAGTATGACACCACAAATTTTTGTTGAAAAATTATAGAAATAAAACTTAGAGGATCACAATCACTTAATAATTTTTTATTTCAAATTAATAATTTAAGAATAAAAAATACATAACAAAAATGAGCTAATTTTTTAATTTCAAAGCTAAAGAGGTTTCACATTTTTTATGTACACATATGGTCTATATAAAAAAACTGTGGTAAAGTTGAATTTATTCTTTTGATTTTGTCACAATAGTTTATTAAACAATTGAATATTTTTTCTAATATTAAGAAGTCTAAGCTTCATGAAAAATGTGATCATTAATTCTTTTTTTTTTTGTTAAGTATGAATGCGTGATCAACATGCTAAATTTTTTATTTCATCCCTAAATTCTTGTTGTTTCTTTTCATAGATTGTGTGATTTTTATTAATTAATGAGATACATTTGTTTGTTTCTTTTGAAAAGTTTACTATATTTTACAATAATATGATTAGTTATTTTAATGTAATATTTTAGTTTAAATCATATATTTATATACCAATATATAAAAATTGGTTAAAATATAATATCATAAACATGATCTAATGGTTATTGAAAATCGTAAAATACCATTCAAGATCCTACATCATGTAATATAAAAATATAAGTCGATAATGAAAGCATTTTAACAGTAAACTAAAGGTTTACAAGGTTACAATATTTAGCACCTTATGAGCCTTTAAATTGATTGCATACTCATACAAATTTTACTTTGTAACATTAACTTAACTTATTATTGATCTTGTAAATTTAATTAATGTGATACATTTGTAAGTTTTTTGAGTTAGTTTTAACTTATTACTGACCTTGTATGAAATTTTAAAAGATAATTATACATAAATAAAAAATTATTCCATCACATGGTCTATTAGAGCTTAAAAATAAAAAAATCATCCTCCTTGGAAGCATTTCTATTCAAGTAATCAATTTGTTCTCTCTTCCTCTTAGCTCATACTCAACATTTTTTCCCTTATATTATGTTGTCTCTTCATTTTTACCTCAATTTTTTCTCACATTATGTATAAATATATATATACATATATAAAAGATGGAATTTTTAATTAATATTAAGTAGGTGGGATTGGTGGCATAGAGATGCAATTAGCAATTCAATGTGTAATATTCTAAAATATTAAGTCTTGTGATAAAATAAGCTACTATTAAGTTATTGATTACTTTTATAACTTTGTGACTTAGTTTACTTGTTTAAGAGTCTGTCATTTCTTCAACGACTTTTATAGATATAAGGAATATGTACAAGATCTCTTATTTATATAGAAGTAAAAAATCATTCAATTTTTCATTTGTTTCGCAACTTTTATGGGCAGAAATATTAAGTACAAGATCTCTTATTTGTATAGAAGTATAAAATCAAATACTAAAGCTTGTTGTAAACCTAAACAACATATCAAGGCTCATTAGTGGAAAGCAACAATTCCATCAGGACGAATTCATTACCTGCACAAGGTATAAAAAGGACCAACTCTTCTACCTCTACACTACTAGGATTATAGGCTTGATCATAATACGTTGACTAATAAAAGGTGGAGCTGCAAATTCACTACATGTTATATTGAGTAATATGCATATATGTGTTTTTAAAAGTTAAACTGTGATCCTGATGAAGAAAGGGCAAGTTACAAAACTTGCAGAGGGTGTACAAGAGATCGAAGATGCATAATCAACCTCTTGTGTCCGCTTTGATTGCTACAAGTGTCACTTCAGAGATTGTTAGTACCGCACTTGATTTTTTTATATAAAAAATGTACAACCCTAATGTAACGACCTTGGAAATATCCAAAGGAAATAAAAGATAATTAAAGTACGAAAGCATAATAAATGTTCAATGTTTACATTCCTTACTCAAATAACTTAAAGTACCAAACAATGTTATGGAATTCACTCTTTCGAAAAAAATATAAGAATAAGGAAATAAACGAGAAATAAA